>NW_019386420.1:18929-23923 GCF_000671375.1 Centruroides sculpturatus | reverse complement strand
AGACAATATAAATAATTAATAGAAATAAATTAAGTATAGAAAGACAAGTGTTTGTAGGTCCTACACTACATTAAAAAACTACAATTTTAGCGCGAAGGCTGTACGTGTTTATTTTACAGTACAATTAATTTTTTGATCGATTGTTAGGTCTCAACCATGGGTGTAGCCAGGGAGGGACCTGGGTGGATACGGCCCACCCCAGAAAATCATAGCAGCAAAAGTGTTGAGCTGATTTGCAAAAAGAAATAACAAGTACAAAAGTAGAATCTAAAAGTAGAAAGTACAAAAGTAGAAAGTAAAATTTTGATCCTAAAAGAAAAAGGTCAACAGGTCCCTGTGCCCAATTTTATAATTAAAGGAAGTTTCATACCTTACGTGTGTTAAGTTATTGTCGATTCTCCTGAAACTTTCGTTTTAATCAACAATAATCTGTCTCAACAGAAAGAAAAATAAATAAATAGTTTTTAAAATCACTGATACAGTTTTAATATGGCCCTAGGGGGTCGCAAAAATTTTTTAAGTTGTAAACGGGTCGCGTATACAAGAAGGTTGAAAAACACTGCCAAAGAAAATTGAAGAATGAGAACGAGACCTGTCATGAGCAGATTTTAAAACCCGGTTCTGGATTTTTCGATTGACTCTTTGTTTCCACGTTGTATTTTTTTAATTTTTGTTAAATATGGGTTTTTAAAATATGATTTTACATATACAGTAGTGTCTGGATTATCCAACCTAAACAGTAGGGCAAAACTATGGATAAGCAAAATTGTCAAATAATATAGAAAAATTAAGGAAAAGTTTATTAAACATCAAATTATATTATACTTTTAAAAGTTAAGTACCTAAACAATATATTTTACAACAAATCAACAGAAGAAAATCGATACGCGGTAATGTTATACAGTCATTTCTAGTATAGCCGACCTTCTAGAACGCGGTAGATACGTTCCAGTTTATAAGAATTCCACGTTGTAGGAATCCTTAAATACATGAGCCAATCACAGCCCGGCACGTGTGTAGTTTATGGACTACGGCTGTTTCAAAGGTTTTCTTCCATAAAATTAATCGATTCTAGACTAATTTGACTCACATTTCCAAAACACGTATAATTTTTTTTGAATAATCTGTATAAACCATGATATAAACAAAAAATTGTAGGATTACTTACCGAGTGTGCACCGTTCGACCGCGCCATTGCTTGTTTTCGTCGCGGAGCAGCGTACCTAACGGCGGGAGCGTTTTCTGATAAGTTATTTTTCTGCGAAAAATTCGCTGAACTTCCGAGACATCATTAATAGAAACAATTTCTATGGCGGTTGAATAAAAAATGTTTTTTTACAAGAAATGTATAAAATTACTGTACTGTATTAGACTTACAGTACGTACTTGATATACTGTACAGACGATAGTAACACTCAACTTATCCGCCTAAACTCAGTAGCATGTAAGTAGTTCGGCTGCTCGTTCACTATTGGTCCAGACTCGACCAATCCTGTCGTGACACGAGTCGGCGATGACGTTTTACCGCATTTTACGAGTTCCTTTTAGCGTCTTTATTCGAATACGGTCGCAATTTTCTCCCTGCGATATACGAATTTGCATTATATAAACCCGCATTATAGGGAATCGACTGTATAAACGTTCATTCTTTATACTGTTTGCTGGTTCCATTTTCACATAGTAAATTATATAGAATCTGATGACAGATAATTTTGTGTTTGCCGGTAACTCTTTGGCATCTACGTCAGGTCCCGGAAGGAAGTGAATGTGAACGTCTGAATATGCACTATCAATCGAGAAATAAAAAAGAATCTCCTTTCCATCTTGAAAGGGAAAAGTTAAAGCTCTCGATTAAACAATGGAAGTTTTTTGAATTATTTAAACAATAGAAAATACAAAAGTGGAGGGAAACATGGCTGGAGCGGAATCGTATTTAGTCGCGAAATTTACCTGTCCTTGCCCACCGATCAGTTTCGAATTGTCACCAAATGACGAGTCAGGACCAATGAAAAGGCGGCTTTAAAGGAAAAACTTATAAAACTGGGCGTTTAAAAAACAGGAAGTTCTTGATTTATAGTGATCCTCTCTTGGATTTTGTGTCTCTGTCCTTCAACAACGAAGGTTTGTTCGACGTCCCAGGATTCGTTTTCCCTATCCCATACTGTCGAGATTCGCCTAGGTGCACCTAGTCATCGGAGGTAATTTCTGCAAGTTGTGCTGTACACCACAGGCCGTTGCGCTTGACATCACCTTCGCCGGAAGAATCAAAACGATCGTTGGAACATTCGGACTTATTAAACGAATTTGTTTCCCTCCTTTGGATAGGCATTACGCTCATTATAAGAATAGTTGTAAGAAAATTTATATATCTATTAAACGGTTTTAAATGATAAACCTGTCTCCGTGAGTGAGTGGCGTAGCGTGGGTGTCAGCCGCCCGGGACAAAGGAAAATTTCGCTGTCCCCTTATTAAGGTATCTCAATTTAAAAGACTAAAATTCAGTTTCGTCACAGAATAAGTAATGAAAAATTCCGTGCTAGTGTAGCCACCTTTTTAAAATCGCAGACCCAGAAGGCAGGTGAGGTTTGTTCGAACAGAATTTCCAGACAAGTGCGTATGTTACTTTGCAATGCGAAGAATAATGTGTAGTCCATGCCGGGTTCTAAATCAGTTACAGTTAGCGACTAGGGTGACTTGGATAGGAGTAACGAAAGTAACCTAGATGATGTGGCTCTATTGGATATTGGTGGTGTATATGAATACAAATGAATCGTACAAGAAAAAAAAAGGTCGACAGGTCGCGCACGATATCCACAGGTAAAATTAATAGTTCACCGCGACGCTATTCCGTGCTCATTTCAACTGGTCCGAATCGTAGATGCGACGAAATTATGAAATGAAATGGTTCAAATTTTTACAAGATATTATTATTTATTGTGAAATTTTTCGTTCCCTAAAAAGTGCCGCCTGGGGCCGGCCGCCCGTGTCGCCCCCACTATGCGACGCCACTGCCGTGAGTCTTTCCATACCCAAACGATTGTATTGACCGCTCGACTGATGTGACACTTTCCACCGAATCGGCTAACTTCATATCTACTTCGCTATCATGGACTGATTGCATTTTCAGATGATCTGATTTTTAGTCACTGTCAGGAAAAAAATGCCGTCGTTGGAGAAATTGTCATTTTTCTCTAAAGGTACTGAAGTTAAATTCTTATAAGAAACAGTATAATGATATGTCATTTTATTGAAATAAAATGACTTAAAAAATAAAAAAAAATTAGATTGTATAAACAAAAACGACAAGCATGGTACTTTATTCGCTGAATCCTGAATCATGTGGAGTTAAAAACATTCAGATACACTTAAGCACCTGCTCAAGCTATAATATCATACCTCGCAATGATTTGTTATCGTGACACAAACAGCAACATCTTAACTTCAGCTACTTAAAAATTCGGATGGCTTACGTGTATTTTGAAATTAATACAGCAATTTCAAAAACACTGCGGTTAACTATTGAATCATTGAATCATCAAAGAACAGTTTGCTTGCTAAACAAGCGATAAGTAGGAAACATCTTAGCTGTCAACTGTATGAAATCGAACCTGAACTAATTAGAGATGCAGTACAAAGAAAATAAGAAGCGACAAGAAGAGCAAAAAGCTTGTGCAGTACTGTTAGTGGAGAGAGAAGAACAGAGTAACCGTGAAATAACATTAACTACTGTGCAAATTAGGTAATAAATGGTTTTTTAAATTTCTATTATAGTGTCTGTAATTATAACAGCATGAATGTACTATGATAAACTATTTATAATTACATTTTAATCATGAAATTTTTCGGGTTAATAATCTGGGTTTTTTCCCATCCAGACCCAAGTTTATTCTTATGTCGCGAGTAGCAACCCTGGTCGTAAGCGTTGATATGATCCCGCTTAGCAGTGAGTCACGGTAAGATAGTTTTGTCACAAATACGACTTTGCCGTTTTACTTGTTAGAAATTGTATTTAAGTTAAGATGTTTGTAAAATTATTACATTTAATTCATACTTAATTATTATAGTAAATAATATTCGTAATTTCGGATTCATTTATAATTTTTTAATATCTAGAAATGTCTAGTTTCAAAATCTGAATTTTGTCATTTTATATTTTTATTATGTGAAAAATCAGAGAAAAAAATTTTGAATAGAAAACAAAAGGTTTATTAATTACTGTATATTGTCTCTATTTATATACACGCAGGAAAGGTATAAATTTGAGAAATTATAAATGTGTATCCATCGATGATTTTTAATCATTTAGAAGCAGATTATTATGTAGAATTAAAGCGAGAAATTCGAATTAAAAAAAATACTCGTACCTTACTTTATCGACTTCATATCGAATGTGGTTTCTAAAATGATTATGCAAAATAGTAGTTTGTAAAGTTGTAAATCAGTTCTGTGAGTTATTATCTGTTATTAATTTATTTTTTCGAGTAAATTGAAAATACTCAGAGCACAAGTAAGCACAATTGAAAGTATTCAAGGCAATTAATATCTGAGATAATGACTGAAAAATTTTGTAATGAGAAATAATTTTTATAACTATAATAACCGAATATCCGAAACACTATCGTGAATCGAGGCTAGTATTGTATTTTGATATTGATGATAGTCTATTTTTATATTGTTAACTATAGATGTATAGATGTATAGATAACTTTTTGAATCGAAAATATAAAATTTGTACGTCGGGAATGTTTTGTGTCATTGTTTACTTTTCTATCTAGTTTGGAAGCTTGAAACTTGTTTTCTAATTAAAATAACTGGGTAGAACCGCGGCAATCACTTGCTGCAAGAAATGTGGTTATGGATTATAAACAGTGTTGCCGCAATAAAATTTCAAAACGTACTGAAGCGCCTTCACAAATGTACTATTTTCCTTCAAAATGTACTAGTTCTATGAATACTTTGTTTACGTGCCTATATAGAATATAGTTAATTTCATC
>NW_019386420.1:12359-17399 GCF_000671375.1 Centruroides sculpturatus | reverse complement strand
GACGGACACACACCATTTGTATGTTGTGATTGGATAATTTAAATTAGCAAGCAGTGACACTAGTGAGACTTTATTAAACTAATTTTTCTCATTTTTTCGTTAAGGCGTGAAATATTATTTTGTACCGTAAATGGTACTTGAAATATTATAATGTACTGAAAATGTACTAAAAATCTAAATGTACTTTCAATTTACTGGAAAGGGCAAAATGTACCAGAAAAATACAAATGTACTAGGAACGGCAACACTGATTATAAAGTGGTATGACAGGAATATAAAAGAATAGCGGTATTGGTGCATGCCATATGCTAATTTTGCAAGTTTTTATACAGTATTTATTTTACTGCAAATGTAAATTATATAAAAAGCAACATTATATTTATTTTTAACGTATTTTAATATCAGGGTTACGACTCAACCGCCAACATTGTATCCTGGGCTCTTTATTTCATGGGAAGATTCCACGAAATACAAGAGAAAGTGTATCTAGAATTGCAAGAAATTTTCAAAAATGATTTCAATAGGGATATTACTATCGATGACCTGACGAAAATGACGTACTTGGAATGCGTAATTAAGGTAACTTTTTAATTTTTTAAAATACACTTAAAGATTACATTTATATGTTAAAAATTTCAGGAGTCGATGAGAATCTATCCTCCTTTTCCTTTAATTGCCAGAAAAAATCCATCGGAAATGAAAATAGGTAATTCTTCAACATCTTGCAATTTGTTTTCCAATAATATTTTATATTTGCTATTGATTTTAAGCATTGAATCGTCGTTATTTAAATAGGTAATTACGTGTTGCCTGCAAATTCGACTCTTGTCATAAATATCTATGGTATTCATCATAATCCTTCTGTTTACGAAAATCCCGAAATATTCGATCCAGACCGGTTCCTACCTGAAAACTATAAAAATCTTCACCCTTATGCATTTCTGGCATTTTCTGCCGGTCCACGAAATTGTTTCGGTAAGTATTTATGAAATAAATACAAAAACAAAGAATTATGTCATTAAAATTATTTATTTACAGCAAGTAAAGGTGCAATGATTAAAATGAAAACAATTTTAGCAAATGTTCTTCGAAATTTTAAAATTTACTCTTTGGACCCTCAAGATAAGATCGTTACTAGTTTTGAAAGTATTTTGACCCCAATATTAGGTATAAGAATATGTGTAGAAAAAAGATGTAAGTTGTAAGATATGAAATTTCGTTGGGGTAATTTTTATTACAAATATGTATGAACAAAAGGCTATATCATATAATCTAGACGAGTGCATTTAAAAACTGTATCGAAATAATTTTACGTATCATTGAACTTTACTCGTAAATTGTAATTCACATTTTTTTTACTAAAATTTATGAGAATAAAATGTATTATGGTTATTGTTATTAAATCTGGTTTAAAATAATACTATTGTTTACTCTTTACTGCATTTTATTTATTTATCACATTAAAAATTTTTTCATACAGTATTTAAGTTTAAGTAAATTAAATTATTTTTAAATTTTTAAATTGTGTTAGAGCGGAATTGCTGTGTATGACAAATACCTGTCTTTATGTTAAATATTTTGTCTGTGTTTCAAATTACTTCGAATTAAAATATAGTTCAATTTTTGTAATTATCCAGTTACATCAATTTACATCAATAGAAAAATGTCTGATAAAGAAAAATTTTCATTCTTTTCTGGTAGTTGATCATACTTGATAGGAAAAGATTAAGAAATAAAAACATAAAGTAAAATTATTAATTTTAAATTTTAATATAATGGTAAAAACAGCGTAAAGCATAAAAATTTCACACATTAAGTTAATAAAATAATTTGACTTTTATATAAAAATTTGAAAACATATTTTCTAATTGCAGCTTTAAAATAATGAGAAGTTAAATCTGTAAGTTACAAATTGTGACGAATCACTTCGCATCTTGAAAATTAACACTAAACCACAAATCTTCATAACTTTTAAATTACATATCACATTTTTTATACCATTTAAATCAGATAATTAGTACTACTATATATTTATTATTTGAATATGGAAAAAACTACAATAAATTTACAGCTGATAGTTACTTTTTATCTTTATCTACTGTTCATAAATTGTTTCACAAAATTTTCAAAAATAATTTGCGCAAAAATTTTTGTTTACAACATATAATAAATAACAAATGTATGCAAAATTTTCCAAAACTGCTGATAAAAAGTACTATTGTATTGCAGTGGCGTCCCGTGACATTTGGTGGTAGAGAAGCTGTGTTTCTATGAAAAGCCGACTTCCAGGGGCAATCAGTCAGCGATGGTCTAGGGTCCATTCGTATTCGTTTGTTCGATAAGCCAGTAAAAACCGTAGACTTCTCTAAATGTATTTTTAATTAATAGATTATCTAACGCACTTAATAAATAAGCAAATTCAATATAATTAACTCTCTTATATTAGATTTAATAGATTCTATACGCTTTCTAAATGACAATTCTCGCTTCGATAACATCTACTAATTAAAATATATCTATTAGCCGTAACTATCTCGTTATAATTTTCAATATATATTTTATATTGTGTACTAATGTTAAATTCTATTCTATTTTGATTTCCAAATTGCTTCAATTTTACGAAAGANATTTGCTATTGATTTTAAGCATTGAATCGTCGTTATTTAAATAGGTAATTACGTGTTGCCTGCAAATTCGACTCTTGTCATAAATATCTATGGTATTCATCATAATCCTTCTGTTTACGAAAATCCCGAAATATTCGATCCAGACCGGTTCCTACCTGAAAACTATAAAAATCTTCACCCTTATGCATTTCTGGCATTTTCTGCCGGTCCACGAAATTGTTTCGGTAAGTATTTATGAAATAAATACAAAAACAAAGAATTATGTCATTAAAATTATTTATTTACAGCAAGTAAAGGTGCAATGATTAAAATGAAAACAATTTTAGCAAATGTTCTTCGAAATTTTAAAATTTACTCTTTGGACCCTCAAGATAAGATCGTTACTAGTTTTGAAAGTATTTTGACCCCAATATTAGGTATAAGAATATGTGTAGAAAAAAGATGTAAGTTGTAAGATATGAAATTTCGTTGGGGTAATTTTTATTACAAATATGTATGAACAAAAGGCTATATCATATAATCTAGACGAGTGCATTTAAAAACTGTATCGAAATAATTTTACGTATCATTGAACTTTACTCGTAAATTGTAATTCACATTTTTTTTACTAAAATTTATGAGAATAAAATGTATTATGGTTATTGTTATTAAATCTGGTTTAAAATAATACTATTGTTTACTCTTTACTGCATTTTATTTATTTATCACATTAAAAATTTTTTCATACAGTATTTAAGTTTAAGTAAATTAAATTGTTTTTAAATTTTTAAATTGTGTTAGAGCGAAATTGCTGTGTATGACAAATACCTGTCTTTATGTTAAATATTTTGTCTGTGTTTCAAATTACTTCGAATTAAAATATAGTTCAATTTTTGTAATTATCCAGTTACATCAATTTACATCAATAGAAAAATGTCTGATAAAGAAAAATTTTCATTCTTTTCTGGTAGTTGATCATACTTGATAGGAAAAGATTAAAAAATAAAAACATAAAGTAAAATTATTAATTTTAAATTTTAATATAATGGTAAAAACAGCGTAAAGCATAAAAATTTCACACATTAAGTTAATAAAATAATTTGACTTTTATATAAAAATTTGAAAACATATTTTCTAATTGCAGCTTTAAAATAATGAGAAGTTAAATCTGTAAGTTACAAATTGTGACGAATCACTTCGCATCTTGAAAATTAACACTAAACCACAAATCTTCATAACTTTTAAATTACATATCACATTTTTTATACCATTTAAATCAGATAATTAGTACTACTATATATTTATTATTTGAATATGGAAAAAACTACAATAAATTTACAGCTGATAGTTACTTTTTATCTTTATCTACTGTTCATAAATTGTTTCACAAAATTTTCAAAAATAATTTGCGCAAAAATTTTTGTTTACAACATATAATAAATAACAAATGTATGCAAAATTTTCCAAAACTGCTGATAAAAAGTACTATTGTATTGCAGTGGCGTCCCGTGACATTTGGTGGTAGAGAAGCTGTTTTTCTATGAAAAGCCGACTTCCAGGGGCAATCAGTCAGCGATGGTCTAGGGTCCATTCGTATTCGTTTGTTCGATAAGCCAGTAAAAACCGTAGACTTCTCTAAATGTATTTTTAATTAATAGATTATCTAACGCACTTAATAAATAAGCAAATTCAATATAATTAACTCTCTTATATTAGATTTAATAGATTCTATACGCTTTCTAAATGACAATTCTCGCTTCGATAACATCTACTAATTAAAATATATCTATTAGCCGTAACTATCTCGTTATAATTTTCAATACTTATTTTATATCGTGTACTAATGTTAAATTCTATTTTATTTTGATTTTCAAATTGATTCAATTTCACGAAAGAATCGATGCGAGATTTAGGATTTTCGTGTCTTTTGCCAGCTTTACTCAAATTATTTAAATCGTCAAAGCCAATCTCATTCTACACACTAATTTTATTTGAAAATAGTAGACAAGGCCAACAAAACATATTTTGCATTTTTATGCATCCGCAAAGCCATTTTATATCTTAATAAATTTTATCATGAAAATGTCGAACAAATTTTTTTTTCATTGTATGGTCTCGAGCCAAAACTTTTTGAAATAAATTTTCGATATCGCAATTACATTCTAAATTGCTAGCAATAATATAAGGGCTAAAATTAAAAATAAAATTATAAGAACTTACTTGTTAAAATAAAATGTGTGATGATATACAATTATACATACCTGGTATAAAATATTCAATTGTATGAATATACTTTTAAAGAAAATTATAAATATAGTTTTGTGAAGAAACGTACATAAAAATAACATAAAATAGTCTTCACTTTTTAAATATTAAAACAATCCACCTAGTTAAAATTGCTCCCTACCAGTGGCTCGTGGATGGAATCAGAGAC
>NW_019386420.1:0-10455 GCF_000671375.1 Centruroides sculpturatus | reverse complement strand
GAAACAGCTTCCTGTATAGTTGACGGGAGTTTAAAAAATCCATTAAAATATTTGATATATTTATTCCGCTCTCCTATTTTATATTACTCACGGATTTCGATGTTAAACCAGTGATATTACGATTTCGTACATCCCATCTTTAAGGGAATGTAGAAAAAAGGTGTACAATTGTTGTATAATGTTAAAAAATTAACCGTTACTTTGACAGCCTCATTTACAACTAAATTTAATGAATGAGAGAGATGCACCAGGTACAGAAAAAGCTCTAGAATTTATTTTCCTTAAATTTACGATTTATGTATCCGTTTTCGTAAAAATTTGTTTGTCCACTTTTTCCCGGAGGTACTGTATATATAATTATATATACAGTTATATATATAATTATATATTAACTTAATTTATTGTAACTTTATTATAATTATATATTAACTTAATTTATTGTAACCTTATTATAATTATATATATACACTTTCTGTCGTCTAGTGTCACGCTACAGAGAGTTTAGGCGGGTAAGTTGTGTTTACTACTGTCTGTACACTATGCAAATTAGGTACCGTAAGCAATGGCGACGTCGAACGGTGCACACTCGGTAAGTAATCCTACAATTTTTTGTTTATAGCATAATTTATACGGATTATTCCCAAAAAATTATGCGTGTTTTGGAAATGTTGGGTCGAATTAGTCTAGAATTGATTAATTTTATGGAAGAAAACCTTTCAAACAGCCGTAGTCCGTAAACTTCACACATGTCGGGCTGTGATTGGCTTATGTATTTAAGGATTTTTACAACGTGAAATTCGTATAAACTGGAACGTATCTACGCGTTATAGTGGGTCTACTGTAATCATTTCTACAGTTTTAGATGTAATTTAAGTTAAGGATTACTGCATTTATTAAATATCAGAATTCATTTATTATATACAGTTCAATACAAACTTCACAATCTTTCCCTGAAAAATTTTCCCTCTCAATTATTTGGTATACCCCAGTGTGATAGCCTATGTACTGTATATTTTTTCATTTCTATGAAAATGTTAGTCATGTCATACATATTAATTATATGTTTACTCGCATTTCATTTTTATGTACAGTATTTCATATAAGATTGCCATATTTGTTTGCCTGTCTACAAAGAATATCAGTTCCAAACCGCGACAGGCCATGCCATTCATTAACTTTAAGGCGGCCATGAACGTTAAATAAATCCTTTCAAGATCAACCGTGCATGCCTGACCTTGAGGTAATTCAGAATTTCCTATCGCCCACACACGAAGAAGAAAACCTTTCAGTCAGTCAGTTGGACATGGCATCTGATGACGACATACTGGCAGTTCTTGGATGTTTATTGGCTAGAAATTCTACTAAAACTCGCGGGAAAAAACATGTGCACAGAAGTGCATGGTGTAAAAGTAGTAGTAGTGGTTTGGGTAGCACTGATCACAAAATTAAATTTTCAAGAGAAATTTTAGGCTATAGATTCTTTCAAAAAGCATCAATTATCAGCTAAAGATCAATGGCAAGTTAATTTTACTACCGAAATAATTCCGGATTAAATTTTATAGACAAAATACCATCGGATATAACTCACTGAATCAAACACATTTATTTACGAAAATTATTAAATTATTTTTTAACGTATAAAGAATTATTTTTATTTTAAGGTGGATAGATAAAAACTGGAGCTACAGTTATTTAGATATTGAACTTTCTTGGATGTCCAAGATCAGATAATATTAAAAGTATTATGTGATAACTCAGCATGTATTTTCTTCATAATTGAAGTTTAGACTATTTACAAAAATTAAATTAAATTTTCCGGTCTATCTTTTAATCCCTTATACACCACCACAGAAGTAACAGTTTTAAATTGCTGTGAAGAAAACACTTCTTAATTAAACAAGGTAAAAAATCGGTAGAAAACTCCACAATGTTAAAAGAGATCAAGTGCAAGCCTCTTCTTGTAGGTTCTGACAATTTTACATTAAATTATTAAAAAAAATGTTATTACCACAAATATTTTAAATTAAAAAGCATTATTTTTTTGCAATATTCTATCTTTCGAACAATTCTTAATTGAACAAAAAATAGATAATTTCAAAATAAATGCGTTGTATAGATATTTAATAAATAAGTAACAAATATAATTTAAATAATTATTATATTTAACTATTTCCCCATTTTACTTTGTCTTATTGTTAAAATATTATTTCAAATTGTGGTGTTTTAATTTATTTGGATATTAAAAAAAAATAGCAAATATATATTAATAATTCTGAACCACATTCGATATTAATACGAATTGTAAACATTTTTATCGCAAATTAATTTTATAATTTAATAATTAAAAAGAATTTATTAAATTTTTCAAAATGTAAAAGAAAATAATATAGAGTATCAAGATGTTTTATGAAAACAAAAGAAATGAATTTAGAAGTTTTCTAAAATTATTTATAATTTTAATTTACTGAGGAAATTAGCCTTGAGTATTTAATTTGCCTTGGCTGCTTTAATAGAAACAGCAAGCATATAGCCCAATAATTCGGCAGTTCGTTTGTCTTTAATAATCAGGTTTATGAAGGAAAACTTTATACTTGCAGACTTCATACTGGTTTGTATCCTCGCCCAATTTGCACAAACCTGCATTATGCACTTATTGAAGCTACTGGGCAAGGTTAAAAATTAAGACAGCATAAGCACAATTATCCCAGATATTATAGGTTCTGATGACAAGTAAAGAATTTGAATCTTGCCATAAAAAAGCCACATTTTGATTATTGACTATTTGTGACATGCCATAACGAGCAAAAATTTGAAAAACTAATATGTAGGTTTAAAATTAATAAATACAAATGTATTCTGATCGTTTATAAGTTAATTATACTTTCTATTTGCAAAATTTCCTAAACCTTAACACAAAATAATAAAAAAATAAATTTTCAAGAAATTTGCAAGATTTCCCAGGATGATAAAATACTTTACAATATATTTCCTGGGTTAAAAGAACAACCGGGATCACGGGAACCCATTTGAGAAATCCTAATGCGCACAATCCAAAACTTTGCCTCTCCTTGTCATTCGTTATGCGAAACTTCGCTCGTTAATCGAGTCATTTAAAAAATTCGTTTTTTTCGTTATGCGAAACACTCGTTTATTCGAAGTGCTCGTTAAACGAGGTTCAATTGTACTAAGCTGTTAAATAAAAAATGGCAACGCAGAATGAGAAGAAGTAGCGCCATCTGACCAATAATTGGATTTAGCACAGCATAATAATTAATAACATTAATAAACAATATAAGAGTATGAGAGTATGAAAACTAATATTAATAACGACAAAAATAATGAAAAAAAATATTATAAATACCAAACAATGCCATGTGTTATGAAGTCGCGTCATCTGTGGAAAAAGAAAAAAATAAACAATTTACATACGGATTTATGGTTATATTTATAATACAGTACTTATTTACGAAGGCCAAATGGTTTTCAAATTAACGTCTCTTTGGTGGACGCTTATTTGTTGTATTGAGAATGTATTACCAATACATAATCGTTTTTCTCCTAAAACCTGACTGTTCTTCTATTACAAACTTATTCTTTATTATTTTACTAAAAATCATATACAGGCCTATTGTATTTAGAATAGTAATTTCTCTGTATTCTTTTCTCGTATCATTTTAATTTTTACTTTTCTAAATACTAAAATAACCTTTGTGTGAGGATCCGAATTCGGACTTTTCGTGTGTTTATTCGTTTCACATTGTAGCTATACTTTCATTCGATAACTGTCAACTTTTGCACCTGGGAGCTTAATATCTGCTAAGTTCTCAGGCTTAATAACGACGCTTTCTCAGCACCTTTCGACCTAATATCTCTGTTTCAACAATCCAACATGAAAAACAGACAACAAAAAGTGAGGGAGTCGTCACCAGTTCCTGAATCGGACCACTCAAGATTTCCCTGTGCTAAAACTTTGGATATTTCCTCGTCTTTGGATATTTCCTCGCCTTTGGATACCTCCTCGCCTAATAACTGTGGAAATAAGAACTGTCGTCCAGAAATGTCTTCTTTTATGATTTCATACAAGGTAATTATCGACACGCGAACTTCTGTAAACTCTTTCTCAAATCGGGGAAAAACGTAATATCTTAATATCGAATACTTATCAAATTGAGTAATGTATCTAACCGTAGCCCTAATGTATAGCCTATCGTTAACTATTAAACAGTTGTTAAGTTAAAGCGTCTATGAGTAAGTCACTTCCGGTGCGCTGTCTCTCCTTCTATCTCGAAATCTGATCGCTCACACACTCGACCACTCACACGCCCGAACGAAACGGTTTCTGTGTCTAGCCGTGAAGACACAGTGGTGTCATTCCTTAAGAAACTTGTCATTGCGATCTTCGCCGATGCGATGTCGACCCTTCGGTCACGTGGTGCCGAAGTATAGAAAGGCCCTTCGGCATTGTCACATTTGCTATTTTCCACAAAAACGTTACTGATAAAAAAAAATGAACAGCGCGTGTCTGTTGTCATTAGCAAAAAGTGTGATGTACCTGGAAAATCTATTGTGAAATTCTAAATACGAAAATCTATTGTGAAATTTTATTGTAGGTTTTTCCGGGATTTCATTCAAGAATATCGTCCCCGAAGAATGTTTACTGCGAATAAAACACAAGGGATGGATTCTGTGAATTGAGTAAGGAAACGCGTTCTTCACAGATGGATTAAAGTCAATTAAATATGAAAAAATATATTTTTCGGAAGAACTTTTATAGAAAAAGAGCACCTAATTCCACATTTAATACGAGATACAAAAAAACTTTGCATGGGCAGGCTGTCGATGAGGCATAAAAATTTCCAATCCTCGTATGCCTGAGTTCCATTGTTTCACTCTCAGGGATGTTTTTTTATTTATAGTTGCATTTCACCTTACTACACATGCTGATGTAAATCTTAAATTTTGGGTGTATTTTATGTTTTATTACGATATTATTACATTATTTACTGACGATCTCACATACTTGATTTTAAACAACCCTATATTTGTTTAACTGTAACGTAAACAATTATAATCAATATAAAAACTATAGGAATTTAATTCAGTTCGTTTCGCTGCTACCTTTGCGACCATTGACTGTAAACAAGATGAAATTGTTTAATTTTCATAACATTTAAAAGGATCACTCGACAATAAATAACTTTTATTCTTATAAATTTTCTTGTTGCACAGGTATTTTACTTGTACTAAATATTGCGGTAGAAAAGTTTTCATGTTAATTTTACGTAAAATCTTCGTCTTAACAAAAGTAAAGGTTCTACATAATACAATTAAATTGTAGAAAAATTTTTGTATTTGGTAAAATTTTCATTTCCATTTTGGAAAGCGTGAAAACTTTGTAAATAAAAAAAATTATTCTAAAAGCAAAAAAGAAAAAAAAAATTGAAGTAAAATACCACTGCTAAGTAACAGAACCGGTTATGGCGTAGGTAACGTCTTTGGTATAGGAAACGTCTTTACCTTTAATAACTCAATCATAACATAAATTAAAGTAGTATTTAATTATTATATAACTATTATCAAAATGTACTCAAATTACGACACCGTTTTAAATGAAAATATGCTGTAACTAGTATAAAATATAAATTAAATTTTCCAAGCTCGAGAAAAAAAAAATCAGAGAAATTAACTTTCGTTGTAGTGCGAAGTTAGTCTTCTATAATAGGCAGACGTGAATCACGTGGAAAAAACTCTGATTGTGATTAGCATTATTCGGCGCTTGTTGTTTTATGCATAAATATTTTATTATTACTGACCGTATCGAAAACTGCAGATCAAGAAAAATATTCACCATGTGTCTGTTGAGTTCGATCCAAATTCTGTTAAGTTTAATTATTATTTCTCTTTTTGTGATATATTCAATACAAAAGAAGTGGAGAAACGGAAGGATGCAACCAAAAAATGATGCTACTTCGAACAAATATAGAGAGAATTCTTCTGTATCTGGAGGTAAGCCAATAATTAAATATTTTTTCTTATTTTAATTTTGAAATATTAATTTAACACGAAAGAACTTTAATATATAGCGCTACAGCGCTATATGTTAGAGCTCAGCACAAGTTTAATGTTAAAATGCCAAATTTGCTCATTAATGTCTACAAGAAATACGAACTGATTTGGATGAAATTTAAAATAGTTACGTCCGTGATGAGCAGTGCGGAACTGCTGAATTTTCAGTAAATTCTTTGCATAGTTTTTGGCAATCGCAATTTCTGCAATTTCGAGTAGATTTACAACGATAGGGCGCGACACCAAGCTACCAGAAAATCTAGAAATTATCTGCGTACAGTTATATAATAGGTCATTTCTGATGGAAAACTGTTGTTCCTTGTGATTCGACATGGAAAAATTTAAGATATATTGGTAATTTCTTCCTATTTTTTGTGTAAATTCGTCAGCCATGTTTTGAAACAAATTCTTCTGTAAAGCAGTTTCGAAATCACGAAAAAAATAATTTTTATCGAAATTCCTGTATTTTTTAAAAACAAAAATTTTGTTAATAAAATTTTAAGAAAGTAAAAAAATAAAGATTATAAAAATAAAAAAAAATTGTTACTTTAAAGTATAAAGTAACGAAATTTTTAATGATATAAATTAAAAAATTCATAATAATAATTTTAACTCGAAGGAAATTTCCATTCTTAGTGATTGTTCTTTCTTTCAGTAAAATAGAAATTTAAACGTAACACGCATGAATAAATTAAAAAATTCATAATAATAATTATAACTCGAAGGAAATTTCCATTCTTAGTGATTGTTCTTTCTTTCAGTAAAATAGAAATTTAAACGAAACACGCATGAATAAATTCGAGGAAGTATAAGAAAGTAATAAGGAGTTAATAGCACAACAATTACCTTCACTTCTCTATTTATCATTGATCGTATTGTTAAATTTCTATACAAGTAACAAATCCTATTAAAATAAAAAATTATGATTTTAGCTTTATTTCTAAAAAATTTTAGATGCCAAACTTTCCTCACAATAAGTCTAAATTTTACTTTTAAACAATACAGGAATTACGATAAATATTCCACCTAAATCATTTACAAAGCGAATTTTTAAAAAATCAGATGAAAAAATAATCTGTGAGCCGCCGGGGAGGTCGGGAAGCCCTCTCTTTCCGGCATCCGGTCGGTGACCTACTTCCTTGTCAGGGATGGCGTTCACGTTCTGTTACGCGTTACGCGAGTGGAGGAGTGTCGGAGTGGTCGACGATAAGACGTTGGGAAAGTCGAATAACGACTCCATTTAAAGAACAAAAGAAGAGTTTATTTAATTAGCTAACTAAATGGAATTTTTACAAAACTCCTTCGACTTCGCAGATGAGAGAGAGAGAGAGAGTTTACAATAATATTTTATACCTCTGGGATAATACAGTATCGTATGGATACTCCGGCTTTAATTTCTGAACGGCGGAGTGCAGGCACAAGGTCTTCCAATTAATGTCGTGTAGTAGGTTTAAAGGAAGTTAATGTCCGTTTTGGTCGTTCGATTGGCGACTCCCCCGACAGGGGAAGGAGGAGGGCTTTTATACGTTTTGTGGTGGGAAAATTTGTCAGAAGACCAATTCTTTTAGCAGGTGTGAAGTTAAAGTTGGTGTTAAAAAGAGAACATTATGACGAATTTCGCCGGTTATTGTAAACTATATACGGGTTGATCGTGAAAATGTTTATAGTTAAATAAAAAGAGTTATAAACTTTTCATGTACTTTATATTTCGTTTATGTAGGTTCAAATTCCTCTAGTTAAAGGAATTTATTATAAATTTAAAGGATTAACTTCTTTTATGAAATTATACGAACTTCGAATTTCAAAAATCTAAATAAAAATAATTATTTATTTTGAACATATTTTAATTGAAATATTGTCTTTTAGTAATGAACAGCTTTGTTTAATTACTTAAACGAATCAACTGATTTTAAACCGCTTTACAGAAGAATTTCTTTCAAAACATGGCTGACAAATTTACACATAAAAATTAGAAGAAAAAACCAAGATATTTTGAATTTTGCCATATCGAATCACAAGGAACAACAGTCTTCCATTGCAGAAACGACATTTTACTAGAGGCTACTCCTCTACAAAACAAGATGGCAATCAAACCAATCGAGCGACAAAAAGAATAGCTTGAATCCGGTGAAAAATATTGTAGATGCCGACTTCTGTGGTTAAAGAAAAGCTTATGGTTTACAGCAAAAAAAAAAAATGTTTGATTGTCAACATTGAAAAGTATTTAAAACTTATACTTGGTAACTAAATATATCATTATTAAAATATTCGATAAAGTTATATTTTTAAGTATGAAAACCGGTGTCAAATCTCTGTAAAATGACAAATAAAGATTAGTTTTAATTCTAAGAAAACAAGACTAATAGTATTAATACTTCAAGAAATGAGAATGTTAAAAATACTTATATATAAATAAGTCGCAGATGCATTGAAGTTATTTCTAAAAATGTAAATTAAGCATCAGAAATTTGAACCGAACGTTAAAACTTAAGCAACCAGTTGCTTAACTTTTCCAGCAACATTAAAAACTGCGTTTGGCGCCATTTGTATTGATATTTTATTTCTCTAAAAAATCGTTTTATTTCTTGAATTATTATAAAAATGTCAAAAATCTTTCTATGAGGGTAGAGCC
Organism: Centruroides sculpturatus; assembly: GCF_000671375.1. Lineage (NCBI taxonomy): Eukaryota > Metazoa > Arthropoda > Arachnida > Scorpiones > Buthidae > Centruroides > Centruroides sculpturatus. Next base: position 1,757 of record NW_019386420.1, on the reverse strand, counting down.
AGGTTTTATGAAATAAAAAATTAAAATGCCGATGAGGAATAAATCCTTCATTAAATTGAACCGTTAAGTTCATTATGTCAGATATGACACACGATCTTTTATCTCTTCATACACTAGATGTACAACGACCAAAATTTAACACAGAAACCTTCGTGGTAAATTTCAGAAACTTTCGATAAAAACACTGGAGTTATTTCAATCTTCAAGTCTACTGAACAAAATGCTACACAAACACGCACACACACTAACTGCCGTACATACAAAAACAAACCAAAATGTTTTTGCATTTCTCGCTGTTTCAATATGGTCTGAGTCGAAAAATGTTTATAAGAAAAATTCGTTTTATTCCTTTTAATATTGTCGTATATGTTTTATTCTTTTTAATATTAAGTTTACTTATTATTTGCCTAGTGTTGATTTATACACTATTGAAGAAATGGGGAAACAGGAAACAACAGGAAAGTTATTCGACTTTAATATCGTATGGAAAGTCTTCATCTGTGTCTGGACGTAAGTAAATGTTTGAAAGTTTTTATTATTATTACTTTAAGACGAAATATTGTCTTAAAAAAACCACGATTTTATACAGAATCGATTAAACAAATTTTAATTGCATAACAATAGACAATGTTAAAAAGAATAAAACAAAGTTTTCTTATAAACATTTTTCGACTAACCTCTTGGGATGCCGTGTGTCGTATATGACACGCAATTTTCCTTCCAAAGAATGAGATGCAGCTCTGCTTTTTTGCTTGCTAAACAATTATGTTAGTTATGCATTTTGCCATTAGAGTTTAGTGAAGCTTATTAGACTACATGCGTTCTACTGTGACAGAAACAAAGGAATATATAAGTGATTGTCTGAGCATATGTTTTTAAAAGTGATCATAAGTATGACTGCTTGATGTCAGTATCCAGTTTTCTCTATTTCTATTGATTATAATTTTACAATTTATACATGTTTTTGTTAAGGAGACTTTTAAGAATATTAAGATTAAGTGTAAGATTAAGAGTATTTTTAAAAAATTATATTAATATCAATATTTCATGAGATGTCCTAACTTTTCAACGTGTCGTATACGACACATTGGGTCTCTATGTTACAATAATTACATTACAGTGTATGAACTTTTTTTCGTATTTGCAAGTTATTTACTTTTATAGATATTTGGTCATTAGGACCGCAATATGTATTCTATTATTTATTATCATTTTTTATTCAATTAATTTAGATGCAATTTTTTGCTTTTATCTGCGTTTTAGTAGGGTATGCCATGAGAATGCACACTAAGATGGGATTTTTCGAAATTCCCCCGTTGGCGGAAGATGGAGAAAATTTTGTCTTCATCGAGAACTTAAGTGTATTAAATTAATAACTTATCAGACATTACTATAAATATTTTTATAAATATTTTATAAATATTATTTTCACACAACGTTCCATTTGAATACGCACGTGTTTTTATGTAATATACGTGTCGAAATTCCCCTACTGGGAGGAAATGGACAGGATTAAGGCTTACCGTAAAGTACTCTGCTTCTATTTATACCATTTTAGATGCGATTTTTTGCGTTTTTGATTGCGTTTTAATAGGGTACGTCAAGAGAACATACACTAAGAAAAAATTTTTTGAAAAATTCTTGGTTAGAGTAAAGGAAAAAGTATCCAGCTAAAAAAGGTCTTAAACTTAATATTAACGAATAGACATAGACATATCTAGATGTAATTTGACACGCTGAATCGATTGGTGTTAAAA
>NW_019386419.1:23340-60877 GCF_000671375.1 Centruroides sculpturatus | reverse complement strand
ATTAAGAAATAATTACCATATTTTACAGCATATAAGACACGACTTTTGTTTAAAAAGAGAAAAAAAACTCAAAAAAATTATCCCGCGTCTTATATGTGAAATTAGGAAATTCATTAGCATACGGGAGATCACAAAACCTTCAATAGGCTACAGGTAACGCTACCTTGTCCGTCTCTTGAATAAAAATGTTATTGTTTAATTCTTTTTAAAGTTTCAAGGTAATTAAATTTTTTTATTAAAATGTAACGATTTTTACCCATTCTCTTATTGTGTTGAATAAGACTAACAGTAAAATTATTTTATATACCAATATGTACGATTTGCTTGTACCAGTATTTGTGGTTGCTGGTTATTACTTTCCCAGCTGTTATGTATACATAACAATAGGAAGTATTGGAATCGTGTCAAATTTGACCCTCGGATTTTTCAAGTCTCCACATTTTGAGACCTCTGAAACCCAAAAAAGTAAAAAAAATAAATAAATAAATTTCGCATGTTGGTATCTATTTTGTTTAATATCTCTGAATGGGGTAAAGATTAAGAAACGAAGCTTGTGTTTAATGGGCATTGATGCTATTAAACTTTGGTGCTGAAGGGTGGGGAGATAGAGGGCGGTCACAAGTCATATTTCAAATGGGGTTGGACCTAATTAACGAACATTTTACTTCTTGTTAGCATTTACAGTTTTTACAAAATGCATCTCTGCCCTCAAAAAATAAGTGTTTTGCCATTTTGTAATAATTAAAATAATTAACAAAATCTCATAACAGATGGNTGTTAGCATTTACAGTTTTTACAAAATGCATCTCTGCCCTCAAAAAATAAGTGTTTTGCCATTTTGTAATAATTAAAATAATTAACAAAATCTCATAACAGATGGTGCCACATGCAATTTTATTTATTTATTTATAATTAATAATATAAAAGTTATTTTTTTAAAATAAAATCTCATAACAGCCAGGAAAGTTAAAAAAAAATCTAGCTATGAGTTGCCTAATTGTAAAATGATTTCTTTTTTATATGTAAGTTTTTGCATGTATAGTATTTATGTATGATATTTTTATTGTAAGCTGCTCTTCTGTTTTATGTTTAATAGAAAATATTGGTTGCTTTTTTTTTTATATATTTTTCTTGTTACAGCTAAGCAGCTTTTGCATGTATTTATGTTAAATATTTTTAGTGATAAATTTTAATTATAAATAAGTCATTTATAATTAAAATTCCACCTGTTTTTTTTCCATTTTATTTAAAAAATTTATAAGAAATTAATTGAAGAAAAAACAGGGATTTTTTTTCATATTTCTTTGTCGTTTGTCCTTTTTACACCTTAGGAACAAACTGTAGAGTCAACTTTTTATTGCAATCTCTTATCCATCTCAATATGTAAAATAAGTTTTTCTTCAGCAATAGTTAATTTATAAATATGTATATTAACATTAATGAAACCAGTAAAGTACTAGTAAATAGCTACGATGATAATTACATTTAAAAAGTTTCTATTCCTGAGATGCAAAAAGGACAAAAGATGCGTGAATCCCTGTGTTTTTTCTTCGACTAATTTCTTATAGACTTTTTTTCAAGATTTCCTTGTAAATTTTTTTAATGTAATTATTGTCTGGCTATTTACTAGCTTTATTAGTTACATTTTACTGGAATACAATTTAAAAAATTTGCGATACGTGCCAAAGGCACATGATAGCTGAAATACACTAAATAGTTTTTCCTAACTATTCTGTGCTGAAATGGGAGCGTGTCTTATATGCCGTAAAATACGGCACTTGTACATTTACCAAAATTCTTGTATATTTTTATTAGTGTCAATTATTTCGTATATAACACCTCTTCAATTTACAATAATTGTTTATATAGATCTAGAACCTTGATATATTGAGAGTATATGTATTTATTATAATTATTCAAAATATTTTTTGAAGTTTATTAAGTTAGGTACCATATTAAAAAAAAAAAAACTTGTCTAGTCATTATATTATTTTCATTTCTTCTATCAATTTATTTCGACACTAGATACCATGATATGTAAATTTATGATGCTTTCTTTATAAAGCCAACACATCAAAGTACATAAAGTTATTGAACTGAAGTAATCAATGTCTGTAATTATAATATTCTATGATCAATATTTTTCTAATTTTTTTTTTTACAATTTTTAATAAAGATGATAAACATTGCTTTTTAAATTATACATTGTTACTGCAAATTAAAGAAAAATCATCATTACACATTTAAAAATTTCTTATAACAGATAATGATCTTTGCAAAGTGTTTTCATTAAGCTTCTTAACATCATCAGGATCAGAACAGTAAAAAAATTGAGGCCCACTCCAAATTACTTAATAAACAATATACATTAATTCAGAATACACAAAAATTCTCCTCATAAATTGATTTTTTTATTATAAAAGTAATTATATTCATTGTATAAATGTAATAATGATGATTTGATGGTAATACATAACATTATAAATATAAAGTCTCACTACAGAAAATTAAAACATATTTTTCTTTAAATTTACTTCATATCTTATACTAACAACCATTTCAAATATGCTCAGTATCATTATTGAATTTCATGTGTATAACCTTCAGCGGCATGTATCCTGCAAGAAATTGCTAGGAAAACAAAAAAAAGCCTTTGCGCAACCCATCCCACTGTAGATTCCATGCCTACGGGAATGATCGTTGCTCCGTAATTGCAAGTTTGCAGTGTAATTTAAAATCTGTATATCCCGTCCTATTGCATTTAAATTGCTTTTTAAACACAAATAATCTGTGCGTTATACGCATGAAAATGCAGTACATTAAAATAATAGTTACATAAGATACGTTAAACGAAAGTAAAACTATATTTGAAATGTAAATATTCAAACTCGATTTGTTTTGTTATTTTTAATAATATTTAAAATTCATAAATGTAATGTTTCTATNTCTATCCTAATCTCAGACACCTTCTTCACAACATCGAGTTGACAATATGCACTTGAATAATCTTCAAATGTTATAATATGTACGAGAACAGAGTGATGGTTTGGTGCTTTCTCTTCCACTATTACTCGTTCCATATTATCTAATGCATCATTTGATGCAAAATCATCACTTCCTGTTTTTATAATATTTTTGAGAATACTCTGAATCATCACTGGAATACTCATATTGATGAGGAGTTAGAAATTCGTATCAGATTTTTGGATTTTAAAGGTTAAGTGATCTTGTACTGTAATAGCCTGCATACCTTCCGTAGTGTTTTAGTTTATTGATAAAACCAATTACTCATCATCCATCTTAAATCAGTCTATTATTATCATATATTAATAGTCAAACACAATATCTGTCAATAGAAAAATCAAGTTTATGATATATAATTTTTTAATTATTCTTTTCTTACTGCTTGAACTGTAAAAACAACTTGTCTTGAATCTCCATTACTTTAAATATAAATGCAGAGCAGAGAAAGCAAAGGAAGATGCGCATTATATTATTTTAAGACAGGTTTCAATGATTTCAAAGTCTAAATACTGTTAATATTTTTCAGATAATATATTTCTTCTATTATAAGATGCACAATCAAAATTAGAAAAACATTAAAATGTGAAGTGTGTATCTTACTCATTAGAATTGAAACATTGGACATGTTGTCTGGTAAAGTGGCTTTAATACAGCTGACTAAGTAAGCTAATGACATAGTCTGTTTCATTGGGTGCAATTTGAAAAAAATTCTAGACCTATAAATTTCCACTGTTGCTGTCTATCTGTTCTTCCTTTATCTCGATAATGGTGTTAGATAGATGAAAGGCGAGACCAGATATATATGGAAAGCTTAGGGGCAGGAGGCATCAATTAACTATATATGAACTTCTGATATAGACTGGAAGTCTCACTATTTTAATTCAACAATTTTTCCCATAGAACATAGTTACATAGATCACTGGCATGACACTTTTGTTATCAGGAAAGGTATGATGTACAGGGGTAATCCATTACTAATTTGAGGTAGAGAGCATATATTAAAAATGCAGCCTGGTAGTGTGATGATGTTACAATAAATAAGAACAAGCAATTATTTGAAGTGAGCTATGTTATCGGCTTGCTTAACCACCTGTATTAAAGCTGCAGTATTATTAATTATAACTGCTCATTACAAAATAAACTATTTTGTAATCATTATATAATGGTAATTATAGATAATAGCTATTCTAGGACTAAATTAATCCTCAGAATGTAAAACATTAATACTATTAATCTCTAAAGTGTTATTTCAACAACCTGTTAGTGCTGTTTTTCCAAACTTATCATGATGACTTTGGTATGTGGACTAATAAAACAGTTTTTTCCACCAGTTTGCATAAGTCACTTGGAAACATTCATTTTAGCTATACTTGTTGCATTAATTTTCATCACGTTTGCATGTAGCAGCACAAGGCTGTAGTAAAGGAGTTTGGGTTTGAAGAGCTTGACCACCCACACTATAGCTTGGACCTGGCTCCTAGTGATTACTATCTGTTTCCAAAACTCGAAAAAGACCTTTGAAAAGGTGAAGAGTTTCAGGAGACAGTTTATGAGCATTTTAAAGACAAAACTGCAAACTATTTTTTTAAGCTAATTCCAAGATGTAATAGGTACGTTGAACTGCAAGAAGACTATATTAAAAAATAACATCATTGTTTTATACCTATAATATCTAAAATACAGGCTGGAAACTTTTAATCTGTGGTAAATGTGGTAGGTGCCAAAAGTGCCTACCATGTACAGTACCTTTAAGAAAATGCATTTTGGACTCATTATTTTGCAATTTTGTTAAAGGAAAGAATAAAAGAAAAGTGTTATAATATACTGAAGTCATCATGATAAGTTGGTAAAACAGCACTAACAGGTTGCTGATATAACACTTTAGTACAATTTTCCAAACAAAAAACTAAATGAATGACTATTATTCTCAATTTACATATATTTTTAATCAAAGTCATATATATAAATACAGTAAAACTTCATTGAGTTGGACACCTGTGGTGTGGATCTAAAGTATCCAAGATACTGGGGTGTCCAGGTTAGAGAGGTGAGTATTCCAGTAAACATTACACACCTACATGCATACCACATTTACTGCATTAAAATCTGATGCTTTTTCATCACAAAATTCAATAACCGAAAATGCATGTTAATATAACAATGTACTGGTACATGCTACATAGTTCAATAAAGTATTGATAAACCAGCTTGCAAGGTATGAATTGTAATGTCTTGTCCACATAATATTAATTATGCCAATATAATTTTCTATAGAAACATACTGATATGATGAAATTGAGTACATTATTTAAGATGGAATTAACATATGGAAAAACAGTCTGCTTTGATTCTGCAATCAATACAGATGTACTTAGATATTCATTTGTAAAGTAAACACATTGTATTTATTTTTTGCCACAGAATTCTCTCACAAGATTGATAAAGATGTGTCAGTCTGAACTTTCTCATTTCCTTTTATACTTCTATCCTAATCTCAGACACCTTCTTCACAACATCGAGTTGACAATATGCACTTGAATAATCTTCAAATGTTATAATATGTACGAGAACAGAGTGATGGTTTGGTGCTTTCTCTTCCACTATTACTCGTTCCATATTATCTAATGCATCATTTGATGCAAAATCATCACTTCCTGTTTTTATAATATTTTTGAGAATACTCTGAATCATCACTGGAATACTCATATTGATGAGGAGTTAGAAATTCGTATCAGATTTTTGGATTTTAAAGGTTAAGTGATCTTGTACTGTAATAGCCTGCATACCTTCCATGATGCAACTTTCTGTGTTTGAACATGGTTGCCATGATCTTATTCTTAAATCCCTTTTTCTTCCATTTGCCTCCCTTTACAATAAAAATCACCATGTGCCATCTATTAGCCCCAAGCAAGTATGCTGTAACTGTCACTTAAGTATCATTTGGAGTCACTACCATAGGTGTCTAACATAGAGAGGTGCAAAGATATAACAGCAGTAGTAAGAGGTATCCGAGATTAGGGAGGTAGGAATACATTGTAATGTCTATACATTCATTCAGTGCAAGGGAAAAGTATCCAAGTTAACAGGGTTTTCAGGCTAGAGATGTGTCCAACTTTTGAGGTTTTACTGTGTGTATATATATTGAATGCTTGATTATAGTAATTTTTTATAAGCAGTTTTATTTTTGTGTATTTTATTCATTATGTTTTAAAATTTAGATTAAGAAAATACATTATGGAATGATTGAAATATATACGTATTATCACTAACATTTCATAACCATACTTAATAATTTAATCTACTACAAAACTTTTAGTTTATAAACAAGGATCTACAATAAAGGAAATATTTGCAAAATAACATACATTTAATGTATTAGCTGTCATATGATCATATAACTTGGTATGAATAAATTTGATAAGTTTCTTTATCATAAGGTCATTTAACGTAATAATGATAGTTTACTACAAGTATAAAACAGAACTATATTACAAAGGCCTTCTCTCAGGAAAGATAAGGTTCGTCTATTGAATTACAAAACAATAGAAGGTACAAAGTTATTGATAATTTAAGAATAAGGTTTAGGTAATATATAAAAATTTTGTGAATATCTTATAGTTAAATTGGCAGCTTGAGTTTACAACCATGACGACATTTAATACTGCATTTACGGGGATGTAACCACAAGGGCTGGCATGTACCACTTAATGAATGCTATCCCTATACAAGTTTAAAAGTAAACGGAGCAAAAAAAGTCACAAACTGAATGAAACAGGGTATAGACACATCAAACTCAAATACTAAGCTACATGAATAGCTGTAAGGTAAAGAAGAATAAAATTTAATACTTGTTCTTATTCAGCCTTACCTTATTTTTATCGAGCATTGTCATGTGTATCACTGGTTTGCAATGACATGCAAGTAGGAACTGTCATACTGATATGTCAGCTCCTTCATAATGATCTTGGGCTTCTGTGTTTTTTGTGGTAGCCTATCTACTTTTGTTAAGTCTAAGCATGCCATCAGCGACACAGATGACCCAGATAGAAAATATAAACTTGATAATTATCTGAAATATTTTATAAAATAGATAACTGAACAGCTAACTTTAACATACAAATTCAATAAAATATTCCATTCCATATAATTAATATTTCTTTTATTTGTGATGCAAGCTATGCTAAGATTAATAATTTTAATAAAAATTATTGAGCTCAGTGCAAGGTAGTGCTTAACAATAAATATCGTGATATTGTAAATCAAAAACAAATTTGAAAAATTTTCAGAAGCAAATTTTTTTTCTAAAATAGTCACTTCACAGCTTTTCTTAGGCTTATGAGCTACCAGCATCACTATCCTTGAATTTTGGAGCCATGTTTAATAAATAATTAGCCTAAATAAAACTAACAGAAGTACCGACATGACATGTTTTACAAGTGAGAATTCCAGACAAAGGTCTGACAAGAGATCCAAAGAAAGAAATGAGACAGTAATACTTTCCCATAACAAGAATGAGTGAGATGCTCTGAGACTTCACGAACCTTTAAAAGAGGTGCAAATTTAGTGTACGGTTAAGAATTTTTTTTTATCGGGCCACAATTCGAAAAAATTGTAGACCTATAAATTCTGTGACTTCTTTAATCTTGGGAATGGAGTTAGATGAAAGATGAGACCAGATATGGAAGCCTTGGGGATAAGAGGCCTCAATTAACTATAGATGAACTTCCGATGCAAACCGAAAGTCATTATTTCAATTCAAAAATTCTCCCTCGAAAGGTTAGATAACGATTGGCATGACTCTATTGTTAAAGGAAAAGTATGATGTAAGCCACTACTAATTTGAGGTGGAGAGCATATATTTTAAATTAAATTAAAAATTGCAGCCCAGCATTGTGATGATGTCGCAATAAATAAGTGCTTGTTGCTAATAAGTTAGTGTAAACCCAAAACTGCAAATGATGAGTCCTATTGTATAAGACATAAACCATGGAATGATTTATTTATTTAATTATTGAACAATTTATATCCAGTAGTTGTTTGGCATAATACAAATTTATCAGGCTTGAGAGATGTTTATGTATATATACCAGGCTGGGGTTGCACGATGGCAGACCGAGTGCCACGATTAGTACTATTGAATGCTTCATAAATATATAAATATGACTTGTTTTACAGAGATTGACTCTATTATCTTTTAACATTTTAGTTAGCTATATGCATACTGCATGCTCATGCTAATTCTATAAAGAATTAAAGTAATTTGTTTATTTTAGCACATTCTTGCTTATTTTAAATTCTTCTAACAAAAGTAATCTATATACATGGGGAATCCAATATTAAAAGTACAGGCCAAAATTACACTGACATTTATAATCAAAGAAAATATTTAATACATTCCACAAAAACTTCATACTTTTGTTTATTTCTCAACATAGTTGCTGTGAACGTCGAGACATTTATCCCAGTGCGACATTACTTTAAACGTCCCTTTGCGGTAGCATTGCTTGTCGAGTTGCTCGAAGTAGTCCAGAATGGTGTCTTCTAATTTCTCCCGATCCACAAAGTGTTTCCCTGCCAAAAATTTCTTTAAAGGTCCAAATAAATGAAAATCTGAGGAACTATATACCACATGTCAAGTCAGACCAAACTGTAGTTGGTGTAGCAGAATTGGGAGGTCCTGCAACATCTTCCATATAGTCCAAATTTAGCCCCCCCTGTCGAATTTTCATTTATTTGGACCTTTAAAGAAATTTTTGTTGCGGAAATGCTTTGCAGATCAGGAGGAATTGGACGACATCACTCTAGACTACTTCGAGCAACTCGACAAACAATAGTACTGCGAAGGGACGTTTAAAGTAGTGTCGTGCCAGGATAAATGTCTCAACATTTATGCCGATTATGTTGAGAAATAAACAAAAGCGTGTAGTTTTTGTTTATATTTGTTTTTAACAAATGTTCCAAATTCCAAAAGTTTGTCTAGAAAAGAAGAATGTTTTCTATAAAAACCTAATGCTAGCCTCCGAACCTGGCCAAAAACATTTGCATTTTCGTTTACAATGCTGTCACTGCAGGAAACACAAAAGGTCAGTTTGTCGTCACTTATTGCATGTTTTCGTGCGATATAAAAAATCATACAAAATTCTTTGCACACAAATATTTTAAAACTGAATTGAAAGAATTACTCTATCTCTCAATGTTAACTTAAAACTGTTAAAAATTTATTTTAAATATATCACACAAAGGTATACGATAACATTTGTTTGGGTGTTTTTGAGAGATACCCAATTTCTTCCGGTCATTGGGTCCCTATCATTACTGAGTAATCCAAAGAAAATGAGTTCGGTGTAATTGGATAGTTATATTATAGGAATTGAATAGCTTTGAATGTACTAGTGAAAGCTCATCTAGGTATGGGATAGAACGACTGATAACATCCCTTAGCTTTTTATCACCCATAAAATTGGAAACAGAGCACATAAAATCTGATGGTTAAGAAATTAAATTTAGCATGATAGCATCAGCAACAGCAGTAGCAACCTATTCCAATTCTGTTGATGTCTGTTAGGGAAGGAAATGTATAATATATTCTATATACTAAAGCAGAATTTGCCGTGTTTTTGTACAAGGCAGGCTGAAAGGAAGTGGTTGCTGTATAATAATTACTTACGAAATACCCAGAAGCAAAGACGAGGCTCTGTTCTAAACATGGGCAAATGGTTGTTGTTACACATTACATTGGCACTAAAGCCAGAATCTTAAAATGACATCTCAATGAACATAAGAAAGATGGAAGGCTGAGTAACCAGACCACAGAATTATCTAAACTGGTTTTGACATCACATTTGACATTTATTTGGGCTGCTGACACACAGCTCCTCCAACAATGTAGAAATGAGAAGTTATTGTTCATATGAAAATAATTATTAATTAACATCACACCCATGTATTAACAGTCCAACCCTGGGCATTCAGAACATCCATCAATTACTCCATTAAATCCTTTATGGTGTTCTGTATATTAAAACCATACCTATTATAAGAAGTTCATTTGGTTTAACTTTAAACTGTTGCTATGGCTAATTTTTATTTGATTATGTTTAGTTTCTGTGAATATTTTGTATCTAATTTTCATGTTTCTATATTTTTCAAACACAACCACTGCTTGTTTGAATTTAAATTTCAAATTATTTTACATTTGAATATACAGTGGTACCTCAGGTTACGAACGCCCCAGCATACGAAATTTTCAGGATACGACATGAAATTCGAACATATTTTTGCTCCACGATACGAACAAAAACTCATCATATGACGTTACATTAGTTCGCATTTTTCATTTGTTTTTCTTACTACAGTTATTTTTTTAATGTATTACTTGGCTTTAATTTGAGTATGTTTTTCGCGTTGGAACGAATTATTTGGTTTTACATGTAATCGTATGGGAAAAGATGATCCACCTTACGACATTTTCATGATACGATCTCAGTTTCGGAACGGATTAATTTCATATCCTGAGGTACCACTGTAATTCTGTTCAAATTTAGCCACTTAAGTCTAGAGAAACCATTCTGATTTCAAAGATCTACGCTTGAAGATGATAGAAGTGTTTCTTGTCAACAATGCTTGCACTTTTGTGTCATATTGTTAAAAATTTATTTTATATACACTAGCAGTTTAACATTAACTGAAAGAATTACTGCCTTCCAATGTTTCTGATATGAGTACAGTTAGTTTCTTTGTTTAAAACATACAGATTGTTTCCAAAACTCTCTATGGGTTTGTCCAGGCCCGCAATGGGGTGGTGAGTGGCAAGGGACGGGGCCGTCGTATCGGAACAAACCACCACCAAAGAATTCTTGGGATCAAATTCAGTAAGTCCCCAGAGTGGTAGGCTGCCACCTCAATTGGAAATTTTCGGCTTTGTTACAGCACCACAGAACATTGCAATAATCTAGGAGTTGAAAACCACTGATGTTAAGAAAATTGTTAGCGCAAATACAATATCTTGAAGGACTATTATTATTACATCTTTATGGCAGATGATGATTGCTTTTTTTTTTTTATAAGTAATTCAGATTTTGGAATTAAGATCTTAATTGTGATCTTATGTTAGAGAAACAAAATTTTTATAATACAAATTATTAACATTTTATTATAATCTGCTTTGTACAAATTGCAAAGTTACATACATTGACATTTATTTCTATAAACAGCTAACTGAAGACAAAGACAAAGACAAATTATTTTTATCTTTTAATACAATGTAATGTAACAAAATCTATTATCTAAAGAATGACAATGAAATAAATTGTGGGAAAACCAAGCCAAATTTATTGGCAAATAGAATCATACATTAGAATATCCTCAAAAAATAATGAAATTATGCAAAAATTTTCATGATTTTCCTGCAAATGAAATCATAATCAGATTTATAGATGAAAAATATATAAGTAAGTAAATCATATTTTTTCATAACAAAAATGTTTGTATAATTAGGTTTTTTTTTATTTATGTAATTTACTATTAAATGCAAATGGTATTTTAACAAAAACTGCTTGTTGATGAAAACTATTTATTTCTAAAAAATTTTATGTACAAAGACACATTTTACATTTCTTCTTCATTATCTAGTTTCCTTTTGTTCTTTATTTGGTTATTAACTTCCTATTTTAAGTTTCTTCTTTCTTTTTGTTCCATAATGTTTTTAACATTAAATGTATCTGTAAATAGCTCTTGTCAAATCTTGCATCTTTGTCTTATTTCACATTTTCTTTGAGTGCAGCAGGAGGATTTTTAAATAACTCTCACGTATATATCATTAAATCCTTTTGTAACAAGTTTAATAATCAAAAACCAAATGTCAAATTAGTAAGCTTTTTTTTTTGTGTGTCAGTATTAAAAAACTTACAAAAACTTTCTAAATCCTGGTATTCATTTTTGAATTACAACTGGTAATTCAATATAATTACGCATTTATGAGTGTGGAAATGTTAGTTTGCGCGTACTCAAACTAATACTATACAGAATCCTCTCGAGTTACGTTATTGTTCTTCAGTTTTTTTTATTTTTATTTTTACAATTGTTAGGCTATTGTGAAAGACTTTGTGAATCCTGTATATTGGGCTTGAATACTGTAACAATTTTTAAAGTAGAATGAAAATGATTTTCATTGATAGATAATTTTTGATTGCTGAATTAAATTGATTAAATTTTTATTAATCAACTCTCTATATAGCCATCAATGGCATTAATTACATCATCGTGCTAAATTTCTTGTGTCTACAATCAACATATACACGTGTGTAAATTTTAGGAATTGGGTGTTTATATAAGTGTGCATTTAATAAATATCTTAAATATGAAAAAATATTCGAAACAAATTGTACGAATGTTTAAAAATTGTGTAATGGTATTGGTACATTTGCAATGTATACCAATATGTAAGGAAATTGTATGGTGGAAGATGTTTCCACTTTGCCAAAAGGCGGTTTGGTTTTCCACAAATAATATATGAATGACACATTTAATAAACTTTGTAAACAATAAACATACAATAAAAAAATATATAATACAGTGAAAATGTGTATACACAACGTAACCCAGATCTTTCTAAATAAATTCTTTTAATACTTAAATTCTTTTTAGGTATGTTTTCGTTCTCTGGAAACAACTTTTTCTTGGCATTTAACTCAAAGTATGTATTCAAATTTGATTTGCTTCTTTCTTCAAAAGATCTTAAAAAATCGAATGCTCTCGTGAAATGCAAATGTATTCAGATTTGTTGTAATCGACAATTAAAACGTGGATACACGCCTGAATGATACTTGATTTATTGAATTTTTCTTTTTACAAGGTCATTCATATCCATATTTTTAACAAATTTAAAATCTTTCCCTGTTCTAACATTGTTGATGTTAAATACAAAAGGAAAAGATTATAAAATATTCATCCACTATATATGTTTTTAAAAATAAATTATTAAAAGTGATTTTTTTTTTTTTGATGCAAATTCTAAAACAGGTAGCCACGACAGTTTTTGGCACCGCACTTGCACACTATTCTTTTTCTAGCCTGTACCTGTGAAACTTTACTCGGGGAAAGAAGTGGGAGGAAATTTGTCGTCGGAGAATTACAACCCTCCGCGGATGGCGACGGCGATGGTGACGATGACGACGGAACCACACGTGATTCTGATTTGCTGGACGGCGACAGATCGTCGCCATCCGCATCGAACGGCACAAAAATGGTCTCGTTAGACTCGGAGGGCGAGAGTCCGTTCTCATTTCTGACGGTAGATGACGATTCATCAGAGACTGCACTTTCGGTTCCCTGTTCGGTTGCTGGAGATGGCATAGACATCTTAGTTGGAGAGGAAGTTATTGCACTTGTAGAGTCTAACAAGGAGAAAAAAAGATAGAAAACTCAAAAGTTACTAAATAATTACATAAAAAAAACAATTAATTACTACATTTTATGGCATATAAGATACACAAATGTTGCATCTTGTGCATGAAGTTGTGATCTCCAGTAGGTTGATCAGTGTTCATGGTTACTGGATATTTTAACTATAGCAAGAAAAAACTAATACAGGCTGCTTAACTAATTAAAATATTTAATTGTAAATTATTTTCTTTTAACAACTTATTTAGCAGGGGAAAAAAATGGAGTGTGTATTCTAATTTTATTTATTTATTTTTTACACCAGAATGGTCCCAAAATTTTTTACTGTAAAAGGCATGGAATGGCCTAAATGTTGTGCTGAAATGAGGATGTATCTTATATGATGTAAAATATGGTACTAAAAGTTATGTAGATTACAATAAACATATCGTGCTAAGACAGAATTCTTTTTCTGTAAAGTGTTTTTAATTATATTTATGATGTCATTATACATGATTTATGTGCTGTATTGATTATACAGGGTGTCTGAAAAGATCACTTCATTCTAAAATTTCATTAGAGAAACAATGTAGGTCTATTGGAATGCAGTTTATGGTAAAAGAAAGATTAGCTCGAAAAGTTATTTTATTACAAAAATTAAGATGAAAGCCAAAGTTGTTTTATGTACCATACAGTACATTCAGTGAACTTCAACATGTGCTCCTTTATTTGCATGAAGAATGTTCAATCAATAATTGATTTCCTGCCAGGTATTGTTTCAACAGGACAATGCATGACCTCACTGGACACTTTCCTTAAATAATTTGCTTGATACAGTGTTTCCTGGATGATGGATTGGCTGTGGGGACCAAAACCCTCATTCCCTGGATTGCCCAACATAACCCCACTGGATGTCTTTTTGTGGGGTTACGCGATGTGATGTTCTGTTTATTGTTAAGAAAGGATAACCCTTGCAATCTCCAATGTTACACAGAAAATGCTAAACAACACTTGGCAACACATTAGATAACAATTGGACATTTTTTTGTGTAACTAAAGCACATGTTGAGATTCACTGAATGTAGACAAAACAACTTTAACTCTATTACTTTTTTGTACTAAAAAAACTTTGCTTTCTTCTACCACAAAATATATTTTGATAATTCCTTTGCTTTTTCTCAGACACCCTATATTATTAGAAAAAAAAAGACTTCTAGAAGTTTGTGTTGTGTGATTATAATAAAACACTTTGTTCTTTTTCTGTCAAAATGAAAAAAGGAAGAATTATTGAAAATAAACAGCTTCAATGTGTCTGGAAGAGGGAACCACTTGGTCAATAGACATCTTTCTTCATTTTTGGAGGCTGCTACATGGTCTTTGGGAATTTCAATAAAAACTGTGTGTGGATAAGCCCTGGTATAAACCTTTATTGAGCAAAAAGGAGAAAGCATACTTCTTGAATGCTTTCAAGAAAATTGAAGTACACTTTTTACCGTTTGCTCAATAACGGTTCATACCAAGACAGTTTTGTAGAAATTCCCGAGGATGTAATCTCTCCTTGTAAGAGTAGTTAGCTGTTTTCCTCCATACTCAAAGGAGGTAACCTGACAGTGATGGAAGTTTTGCATCAAAGACAGACCATACATGAAAAATTCCCAGAATTGCTCACTTTGATTCAATCACAGTTTTCCCACAGCCAACACATGACATAAGTTATAAGTATGCTATGGTCCCTAAAATATATTTTCTTCATTTAGCTTCTTGTACAAATAAATTCCCGATTTTAATATTACAAAATAAGATATTAATTACTTTATAAAATAATTCACCTGTAATGCTTTTTAGGGCATACTTTAATTTTTTAATTTATTCAATATTAACAGATAACACTGAATGAATTTTATCAATGCCATTTTCCATCCCTAGTTAAATATAGCAATTTTGAATTTGGACATACACTGTCAGGCAAAATTTGGTACATTTCTAAAACTATATATAAACTGTACATCTGCAGCTCTGTGCAAGAATCTAAATGTTCTATATCTATATGCTTGAAAGTTTACATTTTGGATTTGGGACAATAGAGCAAATGAGTTGCAATACGATTTTACAGAATATATTTGTGATAGCAAAAGGGTGAAGCTGACAATTTTCATCAATCACATATGTACACACCTGTTTGTAATTTGTGTGTGTTTAAAAACAATTTGTTTCTAAGTTATATATTTTGGTTATCACAAATTTTGAAATTTATAAGCATTCAAGAAGAGCTGAAATCATCATAATTTCAAATGGGACAATCCTAACTTACAGACAGATACAAACTCTGTTGTCTGTTAGCAGAACAATTTTTATCAGCTAATAACATCAAAGAATTTCTTTCGTGCATAAAAAAAGTGACATACTACAAAATGTAACAATGTATAGTAAGAGTTTTATTAAGTGTACAGATTAATTGAAGGTAAACAATATTTACCATTTCTGAAATCTGTATTCCAGCATGTCAGAGACAATAAAACCAACTTTTATCAAAGACATACGGTGACAAAAAATGCAAGTACCAACACATAACAGCACTAAAGTGTATGGGTAACAAGACAAACTAAAGAGGTAATTTGAGGACAGCTAAATAAAAATAATGTTGGAACAAGCCGATTTGTCCCTTATTGTCCTAATTCGTCTCTTAGGCTGACAAACCAAAAAGAATATTTTTAATTAAATCTATTAAGAATAAAATTATATTAAATATATATAAATTTTGATAAAAATTTGTAGTTATCCTTTTCACTTATAATATTTTTATAAAAAAACTTACAACTGCTGCTTTAGAAAATTTCTCCACGACATTCAAGTTCTCGTGTCTGTGCCATCTACAATCTTATACCCGTATTTACATTTGTATCTCTCATAAAATCTCTCATTTTATAAGAGACAGAAATTTATAAATGAGAGATGATAATTTTAATAGCAGCAAAATGTTCTCTTATTTTCCTTTTTCATTATTTCTTTCAAATGATATTATTTTATCATCATCCTGATCTATTATACTTTACATTTCTTTTGATGTTCTATCTAAAGTGACAAATGGTGTTGTAGGCTTAATGCTGTAAAATGTTCTTTAAATATTTTTAATATCTTATATATCTTTCAATTGGTGACAAAAATTAATGGTAATAAATAAGTTTTCCAACATCTCTATGAGCAGCACAAAAGCTTGTAGCATTAACATCAGTTTAAACATTAATTCTAAGAAATGTCTAAAAACTAAATCTTCAGTTTGCATTAAATGATGATACTTACTTGTCATAAGATAATCAAAAGTTAATTCTTCTCCCTTTTTTATGTCTCTCTGAGAAAAAAATGCTATATGAGGCAATCTTGGATCCAAATTATTTATCCAGACACCATACACTGCTAAGTTAGGGTCACACTAACAAAAAAAATAAAAATTATTATAATTTACTCATATATATATATATATATAATATAATATAATGTAAACTAATTATTATTACAATCCACTTGCCTTAAAATGAATACCGATAAAGCAAATTTTGCAGTTGCCCTGTTGTCGTGATGATAATTTTCATGCGATAAAACATAACTTTTACTAGAATTTGTTGAACTGAACTGTAAATTACTTTCACAACCTACAAAATAACACTCTTTCCAATAACAATTTTATTATTTAAGTCAGAAAGGCAATCTCCAATTGTAGAGAAATTCAAACTACTGGTTAGCACACCATTCTACTGTACTCAGAAAATAGGGGTTTAAGGATGCCTCCTCTTTAAACAGATGCTGTCTGTGCAAACACGCACCAGTTTGCTTATTGGGATGAATACAGTGATGCCAAATTTGGCTCCTGTTTTATTTTTTTGCCACCAAAATCTATTTTCTACTTTTTCAAATAATCTTCAAGGGGCAGTGCTTTTGGGTGTATTATAATTAATAATTTATTTAATTTTTCAGGTAAGATTATCGGTATTATTCATCATGTCTGAAAGGAAGACCTATTCACCAGTAAGTCTGTCAGATAGTAGATCTAAGATTTTTCACACAGACCCATTGAAGGAGATGAAGATTTTGGAATTACTTAAGGGAGAACTGGATATTAAGGATGGGATATCGTTATTAATTCAACTAAATCTAAAGCAGATTACTAAAGTGAAATGAATGATTGCTAAAATCGATAGAATTTTCACACGGGGAGAAAATTTGGACAAAGCTATTATTAACTTAGAAATTAGACTTGAGGACTGAGAAAATATTTACATACGATACAGGTAAGGTTTCATCGGTTGAAGAAATAGACCTGGAAAATAAATTGGTTGAGTTTACATTAAGTCAGGAGCAGTTTGAGTATTTTTTTAACGCACGACAATTTAATAATTTCTGGACTCCCCGAGTTGGAATATGATAACTTGCAGGTTATAGTATTAGAGTTTCTTCAAAATAAATTAAGTGCCAATCATCATATCAGTTTAGAGTTGTGTCATAGATTGGGTCAACAACAGAATGGTAGAATTAGGTTGATTTATTGTAGTTTTTTGGATTATGCCAATAAATATAAAATTAAGAGTAGTATTTAAATTAAAGGGGTTCAAAATATTTATAATGAATGACCTTCCTCCTCTAACTAGAGATATAAGGAAAATAAATAATTTCACTAGAGAAAAATGATGATGGGAGCTTCAATTACTTATTTAAATAATTGGAATGCAGTGAAAGTTGATAACAAAATTCATAAATATAATCTAGTTTCTAAGAAAATGGAAGAGCAAATTTCAACTTTCTGGGAGTAGATATATCAGTACTTTCATAGAATTGTGAAGGTATTGTGTAAATAAATCTAATTCTTTTTGAAATTTTTTGTGTACTTTTGATATAATTTTCTTAATGGAGACGTGGTGGGATGGTAGGACTGCAATTTCCAGTTTTCATAACACAGATAACTTCTCTGTTTTTCAAGAAGCAGGTTATCGAGAGACTGATAGAAGTCGTTTTATTGGTGGCTGGATGCTATTGAAAGTGAATATTTTAGAAAAAGACAAGCATTGGATCATTATGGAATTAACAATAGGGCATCTAGGGCAATTCTCTTTGTTTTATGTATATAAGACCTATTCTATGGAATACCATTTGGACAAATAGTTAGGGTGATTTGCTGTTATAAGATAGATTTTTTGATTGGTGATTTTGATGCTCACGTTGGTGTGGAGATACAGGAATGGATTTATGAATGTAATGAGGATGTCGAGGTTATCACAAAATACATTGATAAATAATAGCGGAAGATCGGTGTCGGAATTTTGTGAAGATGCAGGATTTATATTTTTAAAAGGTATCTTTAAAAGGTATATTTTAAAAGGTAT
Organism: Centruroides sculpturatus; assembly: GCF_000671375.1. Taxonomy (NCBI): domain Eukaryota; kingdom Metazoa; phylum Arthropoda; class Arachnida; order Scorpiones; family Buthidae; genus Centruroides; species Centruroides sculpturatus. The sequence continues at coordinate 42,098 of NW_019386419.1, read as the reverse complement.
TTTTAAAGATGATCATATGTGTCTAAAGATTATTATACAGTCGATCCCTCTATAGCACAGTAGATATGTTCCGTTCTTTATGAAATTCATTTTTTATGAGTCTTTAAATACATGAGTCAATCAAAGCCCGGCACGTATGCAGTTTATGGACTACGGCTGTTTGAAAGGTTTTCTTCCGTATAAAACACATTTAAATGTAACCTGTAGATGATGTATGATATTGTAACATTAACTAATAAATGCTATGTTTCACTTGCATTCACATTTTGTACAAATTGAATGCTGAATCTGACTGAAATCCATCCAAATACATAGGTCTTGATCATTTATTACCCAGCTGAACCTTGTACAGGTACAATTTAAAAGGTTCTCTTAGTGTCCACCGGGCAGAAAGAGTGTTAACAATGTATAGTTGTTAGCTTGTCAAAATAAAATTAAAGAAAACTGAAAATATTTAATAATGATTTCTTAAGTTTGGATCATCTCTTAAATAAATTTACGCCTAAAATGAAATGATGGCTATTTCATTAAGAATTGTTAAAAATTTCCATTCTCATTGTACCGAGAACTCAAAAAACACTTCTGTACTAATCTGTTAATCTACAAACTATGTGCTCAATACACATTTTATTTTAGGTTTAAAGTTTTAAAATTAGATATACATAAAATACAATCAAGTAATATATTAAAAAACGTACTGAGTGATTCATGAAATGCGATACGTTTCCGTAAAATGCGGCATCCACGGTAAACGGACAATCGTCGGCATTATAATCCAAGTCAAATAAATAAGTACGACCCTCGGAATCATAAATTTGTCCCCTCCTTTCTGCTTCTTCACTTGTAATGACCTAAACATTTATAATTTCAACAATATTTATTATCAAACATATTATGCTAGTTTACTTCAAGTTACTTAAGTCTAAAACTAAGAGTTTAGAAAGATAAAGCAATTATCATATTTCAAAAATAAAAATTGAAATGCTAATTATTATTAAAAGAATTTTTGCTAAAATCTGGACAATCACAAAACACTGTAGTTATTGTAGAAATTTTAAACTTTTAATGTCTGACTGAATAATTTTAGAAAACCACAGGATTCAAATACAGTAGAGCCTCGAAAACTCGGCCTAATGTGGACCGAATGGTGGCTGAGTTTGTGAAAATGCCGGGTTATCGGGAATGGGGTTAAAAAAAAAAAATAAGTATGAGTGTTTCCTCAGAAAATACTGTACTGTACTTGTATGTATTGTTTACTTGAGAATACAACAGAGAATAAACTGCCCAAATACCCTTAAATAAAGGAAAAGTACGTCTTTTATGAAGGCATAGAGCCTTTACTACATGAAAATGAAAATTAATGAATACACTGTGTACAGTAATTTACCTGATAAGACAGACCTCAGAAAAATACTTTATGAGGCATAAAGCTGTCTTTATCATGAAAATTAATTAACTAAGGATCTTTTTGCCCTGCCAGGGTGTGGCCGAGTTATCTGGAGTGCCGGGTTATCGAGTGCAGAGTTTTCGAGGCTCTACTGTACTAAATTTGAAAGTCCTAGCATATGATGCTGAGAATTTAAATTTTCAACATCACAACAAACATTCTAATGACAGAAAAAAATTAAAAATATTCCAAGAATCCTTTAAGAACATAATGAAATGGGATATCACAGACTTTTCAGAAACAATGGCTAGGCAAGGGAAGCATTTATTTCCCAAGAGAAAAATTGATATACTCCAGTAGGAAGAATAATGTGTATGAAAAGGAGTTGCCATTTTAATAAAGAACAATCTAAACTGATGCCAAAAATAATATGAGACTGCTTTCCTCAAGGATAATGTCAAAGAAGTTAAAAGATGGGAAGGAGGGGGAAAAAAATCGTCGAATTGGGGAGGTAATTTGTATCCTGCACCTAAACGTGATACAAATTATAATGATACAGAAATTGAGAATTCTATTCAAAACTACAACAGGAATTAGATCACAAACACCATAAAGACATCCTGTTTAAAATAGGTGATTTTAACATCAAGATTGGAAAATTATGAGCAGAGATGAAGGATGTTATAGAAAAATTTGGAACAGGTAGCTCAAATGAAAAAAAGAGAAGACCTGAATTTTTGTACAAGAAACAATCGAGTTATAGCAAATTCTCTTATCATACGGATTGACGCAAATATACATGGCCCTCTCCTGACAGCCATGCTAAAAACTGCGCAGACTATATCTTAATAAAAAAAAACTGGTAGACAATACCAAAAGAAATAGATGGAACAGATTCAGTACAGTTGGCAAAAATAAGTAACCATTCACGCACAGTAACAATGTACTAAGGTAACCATTGATTTGATGACATCTAGCAATGTGTGTGGTAAAGCCAGAGGCTAGTATTTGAAATTATGCCAGTTTTGTGTCCAAACACACGTCACCATGGAACAACCTGTTGACGTGACAACCTCTACCGCTTGTTTGTTGCAAGGAAATCAAACATCAAGATGACAGCTGAGTCCACAGTTGACTCGACAAAATGCACTCCATCTGTTTTATCCTAATAATGAATGTCAAAACCCTTAAAAATGTCAATCTAGATATCAATCACAAATATCCGAGTGTGTGAACAAAAAACAAGCTCAAAGAAAACTTTATTTGAGAAAAAGCAATTAATGAAGTTAAAAACCAATTCAAACATCTTGGAAATGGCACACAAAATACCTGGATCAAGGGCAAAACCAAACAATGACTGGATTATCCCAGAAATTCTACATAAAATAGAAAACTGAAAAATATTCTCCAAATCAGTTATTCTGCCAAAAATCAAGTGAATCATGAAAAAACTTAGATCATCTATGAAGACAAACAAAAGAAAAACAGTTAAAATAAACTGAACAGTGTGAATTTGCTTACAAAAATAACTCCAAATAACAAATACAGTACAATTAAAGATATTATAAAAACCTTTTCTCTACAACCCTCACTTTTAAACCATCAAGGTCAGATATAGAAACTGGAAACCCAAAAGAAATCAAAAATATTTTTATACGGTTTATTTCTCTAATGTATTGCATGGAGAAGGTGTCATCCACAGCTGAAAATAGCAAGCACTAGAACAAAAGATCAATATTTAGAAATACTCTCAAATGAAGAACAACTATCATCTCAAAAATGAAAAAACTCCAGGAATTGATCAAATAAATTTGGGCAAGGGAGAAGAAATCAACAAAATTCTCATGTCGGGTGCAGTACCAGAAGACTGTACTGCACCTGACATCAAAATTTTAATAATAAAAACAGGAATAATTATACCCATATGCAAAAAGGTATATAAGAAAATTGCAATAATTACAGACCTATAACTCTTCTCAGCCATGGATAGAAAATATCTCCAAGAGTTCTTCAAAACAGATTCAAATAATAGGTAAGGAACAAGGAAATTTCACTAAAAAAAATACTCAAGTCAATCCTATCTTCACAATACAAAATAGCTGAACACTACTAAAAATGTAAGGTTGCAGATGGGGGTGGAAATGTCAAGAGTGTTGATGGGTCATGAAGTGTTCGTGTCAGCACTGAGACAGACTGTTACCAGAAACCGTTTATTTGACGTAAAAGCTTAAAACCGTAAACCGTAAAAGCTTCCAAGATTTCCAGGTTTTGGAAGTTCTAAATCAGCAGCAACCTCTGGGTCTTCCTCTCCTTTCCAAGATAGTCCCAAATGAAGGAGTGTCCTTGGTTTGTGAATGACATTTCCCCTTGACATCTTAATGACTCTGGGACAATGTGGTTGACTTCCAGTGATGGGAAGATGTCAATCCGAGGTTGGGAGACGGAGACGAAGATGGGCATGAGACACACACACATTTGGTCCGACTCTTGGAACTTTCAGGAGAAGCCACCGTGTCCTTGAATTCCCAGGGTTTTATTCATTTCCATCCTCAATTGCCCAGTCTGATGGATGGCTTTTCCTCGTTCTCATTTTCTAAGTAGTAGACTACTCATTACTATGTGTAATGAGATCTCAACTTAGATCACAGAAGAGGTCAAAATTGAAGTTTAATTCGATCCCCAACCAAAGATGGACTTACATTCTTCTATTGTTTAAAAGTTTGCATTGCATTTTCATACAAAAAAATTATTTCTAGCTGCTTCATTTTTTTTTCCTTTAAAAAAATTCTTTTAATGCAAATTTCAGTGAAGGTTCAGACTGGTCCAGAGCCTCACAAAAATACAGTAAGAGTATACTGTAGCTTCACAGATTTTAAGAACTCTCCAGACTCTGTTAGCAAGAGAACACTTGATTTATATGATGGAAAAAACCTCCCATTTGAAATTATTGACTTTCTCAAATAATATTATGAATCAACAGCAATCATAATAAAATATAACAATCTAATAATAACTGAAAATATTAATATAAATAAGGGATTGGCACAAGGCTATCTGTCCTCTTTCTCTTTATTTCAACATGCTTATAGATATAATTGTGACCAGGCCTTTGAAAGGGAGAAAGAAATCAAAATAAACATGCACAACTTCAATTACTTGAATTATGCTGATGACATAGTATTTAAGAAAATTTATAAAACTTATTTGTAAAATTAAACCAAACAACAGACCTAATGAAAGTAACAAATCCAAAGTAATGACAACTGAGAGAAGGAATTATTAAATATCCATCTTGAAAGTAAAAAAATAGAACAAGTTGATGGATTTAATTATCTTGGAACACTTCTCACAAGTCATTTTAGCACTCTAAAAACAGAAAAGCACAGAATCACCACAGTGCAATCTGCAATGTACAACTTACCATAGCAACAGAAGTACAACAGCATATTATCAAAAATACACTGTACGTCATTTCTATAAGCTATGAATTATTCTTTTTAACTAATATTCACTGAAGTGCTCAACAAGCACTGGACTCTAGTCAACTAGTTTAGTTTTTAAGTTTTCCGAGTTCCACTGCTGTATGATGGGTTAATTTCTTCATCTTCTGCAGCTCAGAAATTTCATTTGCAATTTGATTTTCTCCCAATTTTGCTGAACATCAAATTGCTTTTGTCTCTTTTCTTCTTCAAGGACTAGCTTTCATTCATGAAATGCATTCTGATAGAGAGGTGATGTGGAGCTAGTGATTTCCAGATCTGCAATTCTACTGTAATTCTGAATAGCATCATAACATGTTCAGTGGAACCTGGTTAACTCAGATCCATTGGGGGGAAAAAATTCGGACTTTCAGGTAAAAAGTTTTGAGTTATGAATGTTTGGCTAAAAATCAAAATTTCATGCATTGGTTTATTGGTGACCCTTAATAAACTAGCCATACAATATTTCCATGGGTCTTTTTACATAGAACCATTACATCAATGTAACCCTTTAAGTGTTGTCCAGAAACTCAAACATTAACTGAATGGTTAAATAAGCTACTGAGAAATGCTTTCATAGATAATTGTTTATTCCCAAGTGTTTAGTAAGGAATTTTTTTTTAAATTGCAATACTTTGCACTTAGATTCAATCTGTTGTTTTATTTTTTATTACAAAAAACATTCTTTACAATTGTTATATTTCTAAAATTTTGCTGCAGACGTTAAAATTTCTATATAAAAACAATTATATTCCAATTCTAAAATTAATTTATTAAAAATCCATTTATTTATTGTCAGCTAGTTGTAGAAATCCATCAACAATGAAGTAAAAACAAGTAGGTTCGAATGGCAGTTACAGAATCTAGATCGCACATGCTGTTCGGAAGTGTACGCTCTCACCGTGTTCGGAAGTGTACGCTGACGAAGTGTTCGGAAGTCATGTGACACGTTTATTTTTAGTCATATGTAGTTCCCGCAATTCATAGAAAGTTTCAGATTAGTTTGTTCAATAGACAAATGTTAATAATTTATTTAACAGAAAATTAAAATTTCAGAGAGTTTATAAAAATTCTGTATCAAAACCCCAATCAAGTTAAGCAGTTCAACTTCACATGTAAATCCCTATGCTGGATAATCGGGGGAAATAAAATGATTGAGTAAACATTACTTAGAGTTAAACAGGTTTCACTGTATTTATATGCAGGTTGTAATGCTACTAATGATTTATAAGCATACCTTTATTTACAGAAAATCCAGAGTCAACATATGAACTCTCATGGCATATACAAATACACTTTTACAGATTTTGCAATTTACTCTATCTAGCTCAATGAAAAGTCAAGTTTGTCAAGTTGATATGCATTGACATTTCAACTGGATCAAGAGAAACAATGAAAACAATAATTTCAATGGATTGTATTACAAAGGAGTTCAGTGTAGTACAATATGCTGGAATATTCTTGTACAATGCGCAAACTTTCAAATGCTTTCAAAAAATTTATGAGTAAGTTTTAATTTTGCCAAGGGACTAGCAAGTAAAAACTCCCTGATTACTTTTCATTTTCCTTAAAATCATTTCCTTTCTGCATGAATGTCTGTTATAATTTTGATTTTCTGAAGGAATTTCAATTCACTGATTTTTCCAGAATTTTCATGACTGGGAGATGTTCTAGAAATGAAAAGATTGAGAGATTTTCCAGGATAAGCTGGACTAAAACCATTAAGAAATACTCCCAAATACAGTTATACAGGAATCTAACAGGATTAGAGAATAGAAAGACTGGAAAAAAATTATCAATAGGTTGACTTGACCTACCTTAAATGACCAGTTAAGATTTTGCAGACATCTGTCACAGCGACAGATAAGCTTTTGCAAACTTTTACTAGTCTTCTGCCAACTTATAGATTCACCTTACATAGTTGTCTGCAGCTCTTTGTTGCTGTAGAATAATAAAATAAATGCCTGAAATTACAAGAAGATATTCAAAACAGAAGACATGGTCTACTGAGCACTGTAGTGATTTTGCTTTACTATAATGCACAGCCATTTTCTGCTCACAGCACATAAGAACTGATGAAAAACTTCAAGTGAAAAATCTTTGAATACTTGCTGTACAGTACTGATTTTCACCCATTTTCATATTTGAAAAAGTTTTTGGGAGGATAATTCAATAAAGAGCTACAGAACAGACATCCATGTAAGGTTGTGTCAATAAGTTCTCTTCAAAATTTTCTGCTAATCATTTGCCATAGCAACAGATAACCTTTTGCTTATCTGCTACATCAAATGTCTAAACCTCAAAGGTAAATATGTTGAAAAATAGCTGTAACTATGTAGTTTCTTGGGACAATAAAAAAGTTCAAAGAAGTTTCTGTTCCTCTTTAGCCAATTGGAATTTAATTTCTAAACATGTCAAGTAAACATAAAAAAAAAAAAAATAATAGTTAAATCTTGAATCTCTCCTGTTCAAACATTAACCTACCTCACCAACATATTCCATAATAAATGTTCCTTTTTTGATTTTCTCCAGTGACTTCACTCCCCATCCACGACCATCGTGTGTGCGAAAAATTGCTAATTTTATCTGAAACCGTAAAGTATCGTACATTAAATTAAATAAAGAAAATTTTTGAAATTACATAATTTTCATATTTATAAGTTTATGCCATTCTATTTTAAATTTTCAATATTAACTAGAATGTATCAACTAATATTTACAATTAAAATAAAATTTAATTTGTTACCTTTCTACCTTTCTGCACTACACGATTCAAACAGTCATCTCCACATTTACACCTTTTATTGCATTCATAGATTGGCGTTCCTTTTGGCACTTTTAGATAACCATACTTAGTATAAGCAAATTTACCTCCCGATTGCATAGAACAACAATTTTTCTGATTTTCGTAACAATTGTGACATTCACATCCGACAAGTGGATCGTCAGGAATCTCGATTCCATCTCCGGCCTTATAATCTGTTATATATATAAAATTCTGTGGTGGACCTTCTAAGTCCACGTCATTTTCGACAAAAACGGGACAGATCTCGGACATGGTGTTAATCTCCGTTTCCCACTTTTTTAACTCAAACAATACTTCTTTTCTTTTTCTAGCAAATTCTATTAAATCGGCATCGCATCTTTCTTCCAGTCTTCTTATGACATTTTCATTTCCATTGTACAATGAGTTAGAAAGCATTTCTTTTAAATCTCTTTTTAATTTCTTTACATTTGAACCTGATTTTTCAAACTCGTCTAACGAAATTCCCTTCAATTTGAATAATGTTGCTAAATCCTTTGCCGAGGGTTTACAAAGTTCCATGAAAAGTTTGTAAACTTTCTCTAAGTTTTCTTTCCTGGCGTCAGGATCGTAATTTAGTTTTCTTTTAATACTGAAAATTCAAAATAATTTTATATAAATTATACTAGCATTATAAATTTCACTTGTAAAACTTATTATATATATCACAGTATAAAACAAAACAACCTATACATTGATTAAGATTTTCAAATTTAAATTATGAAATTTTGTTAATTTTATTTAAAAATAAAACATTACAGTAAACTTTAGCTTCCTTTAAACTTCCAACTTTAAAAATATTAAGTCTACATCAATGCAAGTTATGATAAATGTACCATATTTTTGTACATGTAATCTGCAATGGCTTATACACCAAAGAAGATTGCTAGAGCAAAAATAAACATCTTTGCATAACCCACTCAACCATATATACCATGCCTGTGGAGTAATCATTTCTCTACAGTTTCAAGTTTCTAACTGTAATTCCAAAATGCAATATATTACAATCTAGAAGTTACAAAATATAATTTAAGGACTAACGATAGAAATCTGTAAAATTCAAGTGATTATAACTTTTTTATTTGTAATCAGAAAGATATTACTTTATTTAAAAGTTTGTTTTATAAAATACATTTAATAATTAAATAATTATGGCATTTAAGTTTTGCTCCATTCCTTTCGAAAACTCTTCTTAAGATTTTTGATAGTATTTCCTTTGATTGTTATGACTTCTCTTTTCCACTTCAGAGAAAAAACTTTAAAGTCTTTTGCAGTTTGTTTGAACCCCGAAACAAAAATCAACTCCGTGCCATTCTGTCTGACTTACTGTAGATTTTGCATAGTGTACTGCTTCCAAATCTGGCCAAAACAAAGTATGGCAACTATGATTTCTTAAAAAGAAAGACAGCTTTTTTTAAACATTCATTAATATAAATTTCAGCACAAATATTTCCTTTTGTTACAAATGGCAAACTTTTCAATTCACAAGTCTTATGTTAAAATTAAGAATTAGTGTGATTAAGTATAATTATAAAGAACAATTATTTATTGTGACATCATCACAATGCCGGGTTCTCGCTTGTGGGTGTTCTGGTAGAGTTGTGCTTGAATTTGCTCTGTGATTGTGGTGCGATTTTTGCGGAAATATTGATATTAGCATGTGGATTTATATGGAATATTGCNTCGAGTCATCGCAAAAATATTTTATTCTTCCTTTATATTCGCAAGAAATCAATCATTATAAGTCGACGTGCTAACGATCAGAATAACCAACTTGGAAATGTTTCTCGGAATACACACAAATATGGCTTTAACGACTTCATCTATAATATAAGTTCTTCGTGATATCAGTCAAAATATTTCGCGATGGACTACTACTTGTAATACTAACCGCCCATTGAGTGAACACGTCTTTACTTGTATAATACGGTCGACCCATTGAAACGTTGGTGTTTTATTTCCGCTTACAGAGGAAACGACGTAATTTCACGCGGCGAACTTTTAATCTTCGATGTTATTCAATTTACATTCGCGTTCACAGTAAAATCGACCCTGTTATCGATCGAAAGCTGAACGCTATGCTTCGCGGGTAAAGCGTTTGCCGTCTACGAAACTTCGTAGCGGCAGTAAGGCTATTCGAAACAAACGAAAGCTTCGACAGATACTGAAGAGGAATCCAGCTGAGAAAATTTCTATCAGATGAAGGTGTCGCAATAAGAATTTATTGTGGCCTCTTACATGCTAACAAAAATTCGTAAATAGAAAATTGATAAATATAGAGAGCCTCTGTGACCGTAGTTGTTTTTCGGGAACTTTTTACAAATGGCAAATATATGTGAAAATAATCGTTGTGAGTTTATTTTATAGAGTTGAATTTATATTCGTTCGGGCTAATTGTGATCAGTTTTTGATATGAAATAGTTCTGTAAAGATATAGTCGTGTGCTTTGGATGAGGAAATAAACTGTTAATTAAATGAGAAACTTGTCTGTGGATATTAGGTGTAGGCATGAAATATTTTTTTTGAATATTTTTTTATTTTTATTTTTAGTTGAAGTAGGTTGATATCACATATTTCGTTAATTTCGAAGAAGGTCGTCATCGCAGATATTACGATTGTCGATTTTAATTATCAAAGTTTATAAGAAACAATGTTAGTAGGTTGAAATTTAAGAAATCATTTGAACTAACGTGCATCTTGTGCTTTTATAGACTGATGCTAGTGCTATAGACTGATTTAGTTTTTTTTTTAGACTACTTGCTACTAATGATTGAAATAGACCAGTGGTTTCCAATTATTGGTACGCGTAACCCTGGGGGTACGCGGAATTGCGTGAAGGGGTTCGCGCGGCAATCCAAAACTTGATTGATTTAAAATTTAAATGCATGAGATGAAGCAATCAAAAAAATAACACAAGTCTGTAAAAAAAATTTTTTTAGCTACATGGAATATTTTTGCTGAATTATAGCCTATGTTTTAAATATCGCATATTCTAAAAATAACTTACGTTACATTTTATCACGTAATGGTTTTTTTGCAAAATAAAAACAAATTTTTTATAAAAACTTTTATAATATATTTAATTCCTTGTTATAAATATTTTTTTACAACTAATCAACAAATTGTTTTTGATGTTTATACACAATTTTAGGTCTACTCTTTTTTTTTACGAAACCTTTTCTACTTCTTTTTGATTCTTCTTCAAACTCGTTTCCAATTTCTTTTTCTGGTTACTGGATTGAGCCTCTAACAGTAGTCAGCTAACATATTGACATTCCATTTTCCTTTTCACATCTCTCGACATCACGGACATCCTGGCGAAATCTTTCACCATGNCCCTCACCCCCCCGCGTTGGAATTTCGAAAAATCCTTTCTTAGTGTGCGTTTCCATGACGTACCCTAACTGTGTACCAAATTTCACCTCTTTAGGTTAAGCGGTTTGCTCTGGGCGATGATGAATCAGTGAATGAATGAGTGAGTCAGTCAGGACAAGCAATTTTATATATTTAGATTTAATTCCTTGTTATAAATATTTTTTTACAACTAATCAACAAATTGTTTTTGATGTTTATACACAATTTTAGGTCTACTCTTTTTTTTTACGAAACCTTTTCTACTTCTTTTTGATTCTTCTTCAAACTCGTTTCCAATTTCTTTTTCTGGTTACTGGATTGAGCCTCTAACAGTAGTCAGCTAACATATTGACATTCCATTTTCCTTTTCACATCTCTCGACATCACGGACATCCTGGCGAAATCTTTCACCATGTTTTTCTTTGTAGGCTTCCAAGTTTTCGGGAAAATAGTCAATATGGAAATGTAAGAAATGAACTTTTAAGCTCATCTCGCATTTTCGAGCTTTCATACGCTGCTGCCAGCATGCGTTGTACAATGGTTTTGTAGTCAGGTCCTTAGTATTCCCCAAAAACTTATGGACTACATTCTTGAAAGAGTCCCAAGCTTCTTTTTTCTTTTCTCCCATTGTTTCCAGAAACCTGCTTTGTTTTGATTCCAAGTTTCAGTTTGAAATACGCAAATTAAACTTTCTTCACAAACTCACTTATGTTTCTTTGTTGACTTTTCACTGCGTATTCACCACAAACATAACAGGAGCTGTCGGGAGAAATTACGCAACCTCTGCGAGCCATATTCCAGAAATAAAAATACAAGAGCAGTAGCGTTCGAATTCTAGATATAAACTGAGTGTAGCATTAGATGGCCAGCGAGATAATGAACTTATTTAGCTTTTTGAAACACGATGTAATCCAACAGCGGATTGTTTATATTTATTTCTAGTATCCCAGATAACACGTCGGACGCTTTGTCTAGATTTACAGAGAAAAAAAGATTCGAGAGTCGTGTTCTGGTAGAGTTGTGCTTGAATTTGCTCTGTGATTGTGGTGCGATTTTTGCGGAAATATTGATATTAGCATGTGGATTTATATGGAATATTGCGTCGGAATGCTAGGGGACTGAAAACATTTTAAGTAGGATCTTTTAAGTTTGGAACATTTTAAATTTTTAAACGATTTACACTTTTTTCGGATAATCGGTCTTTATACTTTCGGTATACCGGAACTTTTGACGGAATATCGTGCGGACTATTAACTTATACCCAGATATAAAATTACGGGGTCATCGGAACATTTTTCTGTGAATTATCGACCTACTTCCGGTTCGTAATGGAACGTCACTTTCTCGCATCCGGCTTCTTTGATCAGAATTTCCTTTGGGTGGTTCTTTTGGAACATTATTTGTGAACTTTTGTGAAAATTTGGTTAAGATAACTATAATAGTTTTTAAATTATGGCCAATTTAGTTTTAAGTTCGAATTTCAACTTCTACTGCATCTCACTTACTAAGGCACAGATTATTAGTTAATATTATTATTATATGTATAAATACATAGATTTATTATTTATATATTTATCTATTTTTAGTATTTTGAGGTATTACTATTGAAATTTATATATATAATATTGGTATTTGTGTTATATTTGTGAAATATTTTAATTATTACACAATGGGATCTACAACCTTAGATATTTTTCGAAGCAGTGCGGATAACATACTCAAAGAAATAAAAGATTACGCACTCATTAACCCGAAAGGTAGACTCGAAACCCCTAAACATATGCAGTTCATTTTAGATCAATTTCAAAAAGTAATTGGCTTAGCAGAAGACGCCATATCCAGCACAGAACTTCCTGAAGTTCTAGAACAGAAATTGAATTTAATGGCTAATAAAAAAGATCTAGAAAAACTTACAGAACCACAAAAAGTGCTAGATTCACAAAGATATATATTAGAAAAACTAGAAAAAATAGATAACAACATGTTCAGCCTAGATACAGCGGCAAACATAATTAATAACCAAAAAGCTGTTATTGAAAAATTACAAGATATTGAAAACAACATCACTAACATTGTACACATGGAATTTAACAAAGACATACAAAATACAGTTCTTGAGAAACTCAACAGAATCGAGGATAGAGCAACTCAGCAATCCACTGCTTTACCTTTATACAGCAGTATTGTTAAAAATAGTAGCCCTAAATTAAAACAAGTAAAACAACAAGAAGTGATTCTTGTATACAATAAAGAAAGAGAAAACAATAATAGTGATACAGTACGGAAAATAATGCAAATCAAATTGAGACCATCGGAGATGCACATTGGAATCGAGAAAATGAGGAAAATACGTGGTGGTATAGCAATTGAAGTAGGATCGAAAAGAGATGCTGCTACCTTAGAAAAAGCCATTGAAGAACAAATACCGGAGCTTGTTTTTCGACGTCCAAAGAAGAGATGGCCTCACATAACAGTATTTTCAGTGCAATCAGATATAAATAAAAATGATCTGCCCAAACTGATCTATCAGCAGAATCCTTGTTTTTATGAGAATTTTCAAGAGAATGAATTTTTAGATCAATTCAGAGCCAAATTTACATTAGGTAAACGTAATGCAATATATAAAAATTGGGTGTTCCAAGTTTCACCACATATGAGAAGGATATTAATGGAAATGGGCAAAATAAACATCGAATGGTCACGTTGCAGGATTGCGGACTTCTGCCCAATCCTGCAATGCTATAAATGTTGTGGCTATAACCACTCGGCAAAAGATTGCCCACAATCACAATATATTTGTAGCCATTGTACGGGTGACCATTCGTTTAATGACTGCCCAAATTACGAAAAAGAACCAGTATGCTATAACTGTGAACACGAAGGATTACATAACGTCATGCATAACGCTAGAGATAGCATATGCCCTCTGCATCAACGCATCAAATCGTATATAGAATCTAGGACCGATTATGGCTCTGATTAACAATAATAGTATACATATTGTGCAAATAAATATTGGCAGAAGCATTTCTGCCACTTCAATTATAAGTAAAAATTTAAACAATTATGACATCGTGTTAATTCAAGAGCCATACTGTGTTAAAAACTCACCAGCTTGTTTACCGACGAATGTCCCAATATTAAGGGGTACGGATTCGTATCCATGGGCTATTTCCCTCATACCTAACAAAAATTACTCTATAATGATTCATACTGATTTCAGTTGTCAACACATAGTAGTAATGGAACTAATGCTTGGTAACAAAAGAATAATAATTTTAAATGTCTATTTCCCTGGGGGAGCTGAATCTGAGAACTTCATAGGTAATNGATGTTCATGTTGATCTACAAAATGCTAAATTGCTACACAAAGTATCGGATAAGGCACAACTCAAGTACCTCGAATCGCTGGAGATATATAAGGCAATTAAAAAAGGGGTCGGTATTAATTTCAAAGAAACCGATACGCTTTCCGTAGCATGGAATGCCATGTTTGAATTGAATCCCAATGATTAAAACGCGCATTGAAGATATTTTAAATTACGGAGGATATTTAGTCATGATCTACGTGAAATCAATTGATTATTTATTCGGATATGTTTTAAATATTTTACATATTTTAATTTTAATGCATCATATTCAAATTATGTCGTTAAACGGAACTTTCAAAAACGTTCTATTTGACTAGCCGTTAGTTCGATATCGTCAATACCTGAGGATGTCTATTACATATAGACGAAAACGTTTGTAGAAAGAATTTTTCTGCTGGCTTATGAACTGGATATGGGTTATTTGGTGAGTCGGATATAATTAAAATTAAATAACCAATTTTTTGAAATACAGTACCTTTTATTAACTCCCAGTTTATATTGGGATACATAATTTTTATATCGGGATACATAATTTTTATATCAAGACTCATTAATTTATATACTTTTGTTATGTTAACAGAAGTAATCATATTAATATAGATTCTCTAAAAAAAAGTAAGTGTGGTATGTAAATTGGAATGTAATTGTCAGAACCCATATATGTATATAGGAGAAACTGGCTGTGTATTGGATGTTAGGATAAAAGAACATGAAGCAGCTATTCGTTTAAAATATAATAATTCCCCATGGTATGAGCATACAAAAGATAGTAATTGTAAAATCAATCACAGTTATATTAAAATTTTACATTATGAAAAAGACATGTATAAATGAAAATTTAAAGAACATTTAGAAATAAAGAAGAACCAAAAAAATAATTTAATAAATAGTTCAG
This sequence comes from Centruroides sculpturatus, assembly GCF_000671375.1. Classification (NCBI taxonomy): domain Eukaryota; kingdom Metazoa; phylum Arthropoda; class Arachnida; order Scorpiones; family Buthidae; genus Centruroides; species Centruroides sculpturatus. The sequence goes on along the minus strand of NW_019386419.1, from coordinate 26,809 downwards.
ATGGTATGTTAATTGATTCTCGTTGGTACAGACTGATAGAGGGCGTTACATAGAATTAAATTATTGCGATTGATTAAAAGAAAGGTGCTAAGGTTTACTTGGTTTTTTGTAAATTATTGTTCGTAAACTGTTTATATCGCTACATATTTTAACAGTAAGTAATGTATGTTGTTTTTATACACCATTATTAATTCTACAAAATAGTCATAAAAAAGTTTTCTTTTCAGTGATGAGGTTATCTGGTAGTATTAAACACTTCAAGTGCTCTTTGAGCTTGTACGATACCTCTACGATGTATTGATGTACAACATGTGTTGGTGTTATAGTCATGTTGGTGTCCCATGCACAATTTTTTTATCTTTAAGAGTAAGTGTGTAAGAAAAAATTTTTTCTGTTGGTATATTTGTTGTCATGAACTGACTATTTTTGTTTTTCTTATTTTTAAAAATTAGCACTGAGGATGGGTTGGGATGTACTGCGCCAGTCTGAAATGCATTTGTCAATTTTGAGAATAAAATTGTAGTTCCTAACTGAAAATTTGCTGTGAGTCTGTCTATCATTTGTTGGATTACAGAGACGTATTACATAGAGATCTAATATACAGCAATCCAGTTATATAGTAATTTGTATAATTTTATTTATTTTTGTTTCATTAAAATTTTGTTGTTATTGTTAAAGAAATATTTCGTACGTCATCTGAATCAAACATATTTCACCATCTCCTTCATGAATCGATACGCGTGTTAATTCGCATACAATAAATCTGATTAACTGGTGTCATCATCCTGACGTAGATTCAAATAATGAGGTTTGGATCCTTTTAAAACACCCTAAGGCCATCCTATGATTAAAGATCGGATCTCTCGATCCAAAACTCTGAGAACAGATTTCACTTAATCTGTGCCGATTAAGTGGTACATTAATTATAAGAATTGTACCCCTGGCTAACTCACAGATATGTATGAAATTATATATGTATATGTACTCTTTAATTATATTTTTATTTTGAAGGTAAAGTTTTTATTTCATAAGATCTTTAAATTACAAAAATAATTTAAAGTTATTTATATAAAATTCTTAAGAATTGAATTAAATATATTTACAATCAATTAAAACAAATACAGGGTGATTATAATTAAAGTTTCACTTTGAAATGGCCATAAAATGAAAACTGCTGGACAGAATGTTATCAAACTTGGTAATAGTGTACAGGACGTCATGGGTATTATTTCTCACAAAAAAGTTCAAAAACTTACCACTAATGGAAAAATGGCGCTGTTTGCAATATTATTAAACGAAATAAGACATGAAGACATCATTGAAAAGTTTTTAATTAACAATATTGCATACAGCGCCATTTTTTCATTGGTGGTAAGTTTTTGAACTTTTTTTTTTGCGGGAAATAAAATCCCATGACATCCTGTACACTATTACCAAATTTGATAGCATTCTGTCCAGTAGTTCTGATTTTATGGCCATTCCAAAGTGGAACTTTAATTATAATCACCCTGTATTTTATAACTAGATTAGTAAATACAGTAGAGTGTCGATTATCCGAATCAATTGGGAACTGGGGTTGTTCGGAAGATCGATGTTTCAGATAACCGATTATGTACGAAAAAATATATTAATTTATCCCATCTTGACATTTTTCTCCGTTGCGTGCCGCTTCGTGTTGAATTTTCGTCGATGTTAAGCCTAACGAAGACTATTGTATCGTTATAAATTATTTTTTTATTTTGTACGAACAAAATAAATATATTGAAAAATATAAAAACAATAAAAAATTATACTTCAGAAGTTAATTTAGTATCAAAAATGTAAAATATTTGAGTAGCCTGAGACATAGCCAAAGATTGCAGCGCCACAGCACTGGCGAAAATTTAAATTTGCCGACTGGAATTCTTTCGGATGATTGACTTTCGGATAGTTGATGCTCTACTGTATTGAATTTTATTTTTAATAGATACATTTATTAAATGATGAAAGTAGGGGAGCAACATTTGAAGCAGTGATTAGTCGTATGAAAATTTTGCAAAATAGTCTCTCTCAGAATCAAGAGTTTTCAAATAAGTCAAGAGATGAAAATATTCGTTTTCTAGCAGTTTCAGCTACAGTTCCCAATGTTTATGATGTAAGAATTTCTAATTTTAAATTTTGATGAATTTTATGAAATGGGAATTACAAATGATTAACTAAATAACAAATTTGTTATATAACACTCACCAAATAAACCATTACCAGTTCATAACCAACCAGAAAAATTTTTTCTACAAATGTTTTCATCTATATGTAATAGACATCCTCANCAAATAGCACATCGTAAATATCATTTATGGGTTTTTCTATATTTCTATTATTCTTATTTTTGTAAGGATCTGTATTAAGTATACCTCTTTTTAATCTAAATCCAAATTTAAAGTTTGTTTCCTCTATAGCATTTTTCTATATGATGATTGTAAAGTTTTAAATTATAATAGAATTCAAAATTTCATATTTTAGAATACTGCCAATGATGGAAATAAGTTCTTCCCAAAGTCATTTTGATGATAGTTATTATGTAATAGAATTATTGTACTAAACAGAGTATGATCTTAACTTTTTGAGAATGAAATGTATCAAAAATTATTTAAAATTAAACATAGGTAACAATAAATATCATGAAGTTTACTCAATATCAATGTAACAGTTAATTTTTTCTCAATAATTCTTATTTCAGTCTAAAAGCTGTATAACACTCACCAATAAACCATCACCAGTTCATAACTAAACAGAAAAATTCTTTCTACGAATGTTTTCATCTATATGTAATAGACATCCTCAGGTATTGACGATATCGAACTAACGGCTAGTAGAATAGAATGTTTTTGAAAGTTCCATTTAACTATGTAATTTGAATACGTTGCGTTAAAGTTGAAAATATGTAAAATATTTAAAACATATCAGAATAAATAATTGATTTCACTTAGATCATGACTTAAATATCCACCGTAATTTAAAATATCTTTGATGCGCGTTTCAATCATTGGGATCTAATTCAAATATGGTGCGCCATACTGCGGAGAGCGTATCGGTTTCTTTGAAATTAATACCGACTCCTTTTCTAATTGCCTTATATATCTCCAGCGATTTGAGGTACTTGAGTTGTGCCTTATCTGATACTTTGTGTATCAGGTCAGTCCATAAGTTCATGCGTATTTTATGACCTTGAGAAAAATCTTGTTTTGTTGTTAAAAATGCCAGTCTAATGTGATACTTTTTACACTGAAGTGTTAAATTGGATCTCATTCATATAATACTGTTCAGAATTGGGAACATTTCAGTTGTTTATTTTCATTAAAATGGAAGTAACAAATGAATATGAGAGACTTGTTTTATACTTTTTATTTTTAAGTGATGAGAATGTTACAAATGCAGCCAAAAAATTAAATACTGTTCATAATCAAACTGTAATTAGTGTAAGGACTGC
>NW_019386419.1:20762-22716 GCF_000671375.1 Centruroides sculpturatus | reverse complement strand
TTTGAGGGAAGATGTTAATGAACTGATGGAAAAAAATGATAACAAAGAACCAAAAATGATAAATAACTTAATATTAATTCAAATGGTATTATTTATCATTTTTCATTTTAATAATATTGATCACATGACAAAACAATTTCTGATTTCTGAAACTTTTTCCCAGTTTATTAATATTTTATAAAGTTTGGAAAATTTATTAAAGGACAAATTTAATAAATTTATAGTTTTCTACATGGATTATACTGAATTCTTTTAATAATAATTAATGGCTTTTTTCTTTTTTTCAAAGCTATGAAGTTTTACAGTTATGAGTTAATAACAGGATAAATTATTATTTAATAAAACATATTAGTTTTTTGTAGACAAGATATGCCATTATTCTGTCTTTCTTATTTTATTTTTTATTTTACTAATTCATCGATCATAAAAAATATATAACTGTTAATTAGAAAAAATAACCAGTTAAAAAGTTGGAGAAGCACTAACATATGTGCATAGTAAGTTGAGTAATGTTTTATTTTGTTAATGTGCCATACTGTAAGGACGTGAGGGTCAGGAAATTATACAAAGTTGGTCAGAGAAAGTCAGGGAATTTAAAACAAAAATTCGAGTAGGAACCCTGTATAGAATTTATCATTCACTTCAAAATAATTATTTCTATATGCAAAATACACCAAATCAATCAAAGTTTTTTCTACATTAAATTCTATTAAACTACCTTTTATTATTTTAATTATATCTGACTCACCAAATAACCCATATCCAGTTCATAAGCCAGCAGAAAAATTCTTTCTACGAACGTTTTCGTCTATATGTAATAGACATCCTCAGATATTGACGATATCGAACTAACGGCTAGTCGAATAGAACATTTTTGAAATAAAAGCTGGAACCCTGTTTCTGTGAGTTGAGAGATTTTCTTCTGGCAAAGGTGGAAGGCTCTTATAAATATCTCCCTGATGTGTTGGATTTATCACACTTGATGGTCCACTCGTCCTTCTTTGAATACGAAGGGATAACTTACATACAAACAAGGGGCATGCCGATGGGCAGCCCAATATCAAGAACACTGTGTGAATTAGTGATCAGAAAACAAAAGAATACCGTATTACCCAGATTTCAAGAGGACATAGCATTGTATGTCAGGTACATCGATGACGTACTCATTGTATGGAATAAGGTACCCAACATTGATTTGGTACTTAACTATTTTAACGATAACCCCTATGGCCTGGCATTGAAAGTTGAACAACAGAGTCAGACAACTGTACACTTTTTGGATATTGCCATCAAAATGGAACAAGGTCAGCTTTCCACCTGTGTGTATCGTAAGGACTCATATTCACCTCTATTTATACATAACTGGTCACATGACCCTTACTCTTACAAAGTCTCTGCTTTTCGAGCGTTGGTAAAAAGGGCGCACACACATTGTTCGGAGCAAAATGAAAAGGAGAACGAATTGTCAAGGGTCAAGACCCTTGCAACACAACATGGATACCCGTCCTCTTTGGTCAAGCATCTCGTAAAACAATACATAAATAGGAGAGAGAAAAATATGCCACAAGACGAACAAATGAGGGTTATCACATACAACAAAACACTTACTAATATATATAGAGAGATTGCAAGGACTACTAAAGTACACCTAGCATATCGACGCTCTCCTACGATCTTCTCTCTTATCAGAAATGATAAAAACCGTATAAAAGATTCTAACTCTCCAGGGGTTTATGTGGTTCCTCTTCAAGATCACCGAGTTGACCATGCTTTAACATACATTGCAGCTACCGCAAGAGGTCTCGCCACGAGGATGAAAGAACATGAATACTCTATAAGAAAAAAGCTGACCACAATGGCACTAGTGACATATGCAAATGATGATGATGTTCATGTTGATCTAAAAAACGCTAAATTACTACACAAAGTATCAGATAAGGCACAACTCAAGTAC
>NW_019386419.1:0-13963 GCF_000671375.1 Centruroides sculpturatus | reverse complement strand
GCTCTCTCTGCACTAGTTGAAGCAGAACCATCTTTAACAGTTGATGAAATTGCGGAACGTTTAAATTCATCCCATGGAACTGTTCATAGACATCTACAACAAATCGGAAAAGTTTCAAAGCTAGGAAAATGGATACCACATGAACTGTCAATAGCTAACCAACAACAACATGTAAACATTTGCACGTCTCTTTTATCCCACATTACTTTGGAACCTTTTCTTGATCGGCTGGTTACTGGAGACAAAGAATGGATCTTCTATAATAATGTGACGAGAAAAAGACAATGGACAGATCGCAACAAGCAGCCAAAACCGGCTGCAAAAGGTGGGTTGCATCCAAAAAAATTCTTTTGTCTGTTTGGTGGGATATGTCAAGTGTAATTCACTTTGAGCTGTTAGAACCTAATCAAACAATTACAGCTCAAATGTATTGTGATCAATTAGAGTGTTTAAATGAAAAAAATTGACCGTCATTAGTGAACAGAAAGCAGGTTCTCTTGCAACATGACAATGCCAGACCACATGCTGCAAAAATAACTATAGAGAAACTCAAAAGCTTCAACTGCAAAATTTTACCTTATCCACCATATTTGCCAGATATTGCTCCCAGTGATTATCATCTTTTTTGGAGTTTGCAGAATTTTTAGAAGGGAATACTTTTGAGGATGAGAATAATGTAAAAAAGGCTATTTCTGAATATTTCGATTCAAAACCGAAATCATTTTACAAAAATGGGATTAAAAAGCTACCATCAAGATGGCAAGAAATTGTACAAAATAATGGTGAATACATTATAGATTGAAATAAGATTTAATTAAAATTATTTGTTGCTTTTTTTGTAGATAAAAATACGCATGAACTTATGGACTGACCTGATAGCAATTTAGCGTTTTATAGATCAACATGAACGTCCTCATTATTCGCATATGTTGCTAGTGCCGTTGTGGTCAACTTTTTTCTTATCAAGTATTCATGTTCTTTCATCCTCACAGGGAGACCTCTTGCGGTTGCTCCAATGTATGTTAAAGCATGGTTAACCCGATGATCTTGAAGAGGAACCGCATAAACCCTGGAGAGTTAGAATCTTCTAGGATAAAGGCCTTTGCAATGCAACATGGATACCCGTCCTCTTTGGTCAAGCATCTCATAAACCAATATGTAAATAGGAGGGAGAGGAATATGCCACAAGATGAACAGATGAGGGTTATCACATACAACAAAACATTTTCTAATATATATAGAGAGATTGCAAAAACTACTAAAATACACCTAGCATATCGATGCTCTCCTACAGTTTTTTTTCTTATCAGAAATGACAAAAACCGTATAGAAGATTCTAACTTTCCAGGGGTTTATGCAGTTCCTCTTCAAGATCATCGAGTTAACCATGCTTTAACATACATTGGAGCAACCGCAAGAGGTCTCCCCGTGAGGATGAAAGAACATGAATACTTGATAAGAAAAAAGCTGATTACAACATCACTAGCAACATATGCGAATAATGAGGACGTTCATGTTGATCTACAAAATGCTAAATTGCTACACAAAATATCAGATAATACACAACCTTGAATTGCTGGAGATATATAAGGCAATTAGAAAAGGGGTCGGTATTAATTTCAAAGAAACCGATACGCTTTCTGCAGCATGGCGCACCATATTTGAATTAGATCTCAACGATTGAAACACGCATCAAAGATATTTTAAATTACGGAGGATATTTATGTCATGATCTACGTGAAATCAATTATTTATTCTGATATGTTTTAAATATTTTACATATTTTCAACTTTAACGCAACGTATTCAAATTACTTAGTTAAACAGAACTTTCAAAAATATTCTATTCTTCTAGCCGTTAGTTCGATATCGTCAATACCTGAGGATGTCTATTACATATAGATGAAAACATTTGTAGAAAAAATTTTTCTGGTTGGTTATGAACTGGTAATGGTTTATTTGGTGAGTGTTATATAATTAAGTATCCAGTTTTTTGAAATACAACAAATTTGTTAATTTATTAAACATTTTTTAGTTGAGAAATTTTTCAGTACAGTCGACCCCCCCTATAACATGGTAGATACGTTCCAAGTTTTATGAATCCAACTTCTAGGAGTCCAGCCAATCACAGCCCGGCACGTATGCAGTTTATGGACTATGGCTGTTTGAAAGGTTTCTTCCATAAAATTAATCGATTCTAGACTAATTCTACTCAACATTTCCAAAATACGTATAATTTTTTGGGAATAATCCATATAAACTATGCTATAAACAAAAAATTGTAGGATTACTTACCAAGTATGCACCGTTCGACTACGCTGTTGCTTAAGCTTGTTTTCGTCACGGAGATTGTCATCAAATGGTGCTCGCGTGCTTCCTGATAAATTATTTTTTTTGCGAAAAATTTGCTGAACTTTGGAGACATCATTAATATAAATATAATTTTTATGGACGTTAAATAGTAAATGGTTTTTGGTAGGTCCGCTGCTTGTTCAAACTCAACGGTTTGTGCAATCCTGGCGCAACACGAGTCAGCGATGACGTTTTATTGAATTATAGGAGTTTTTTTAGCATGTTTGTACGAATACTGTCGCAATTTTTTTCGCCGTGATTAAGGAATCCGAATTATAGGAACATGTGTTATAGGGGGTCGACTGTATTTATGTAAAACTGTATATTTCAAATTTTTTTAGGTATTGAAAATATAAAATTATATTATTTGAATGCAATGGTGTCATTAGGGTTGGTGATCTCATTTTGTACCAGATCATGTAGAATTCTTAGTAATGTGTTTTATATGTACTAATGTTAACTCATAAATCCTAATTCTTGTATATTACTGAATGTAATGGCAATAACGTAAACAACTAGAAAAATTAAAATTACATCTTTAAATTACAACATGATTTGCACAGCCTACATTTATTTATTTATTATTATTTTTAATTGTATTATATTTGTAAAATGTAATTTGTAAAAATGTAAGAGAATCAGTCAGAAAAGTGTTAATTTCTATAAATTATTTATTGAATATCCTATTTTCATACATTAAATTAAAAATTCTAAAAACAGAACAAATTTACTTCAAGTACTTTTGTTGAAAATCAATGAAATTATTTAAGTAAAAATATTTTTCTAAATATTTTAATATAAAATCTAAACAAATAACATTGTCAGTAAAATAATTCAAAGTACAAGCGTGATGTGTGTACAATAATTTTCAATATTAAAATTGTAAATTTGTATATTTTGAGATTGTAAAGGAATAATTTTCAAGCATCTAAGAGAGAAGCAGTAGTAAATAAGTGTAAGTACTAATAAATTGATAGAAACATCATGATCAATGTTTATATAATAATACTTATATACAGCAATATCTTTTCTCATACTTCTATTCTATTGTTATAGAGAGGAAATTTGAAAGGTTGTCTTCTTTTATTTATTTTAAATCACTGTTTTCCTTTGGCCATAAAAATGCATAAACTATTCTTGAAGAATTCAATCAGTACTTAAGCATTGGGAAAAAATTGAGAGCATAATGGAGCTGTTTTGACAGCTGACATATATATTTTCATTCTTGTTTATGAAAACAATTTTAATTTAAATTTTCAGTTATTTTAAATGACCTTATGCTGATTTAATATATCTTAATATTTTCAACATTTATTGTTATATATTTATGGTTCTTTAACAAATTTTATTTAATATTTACATTATTAATTCTTAGATTACATCTTGGCTTTCTCAAGGAAATGGAGTTACATATAAGTAAGTGATCAATAACAGAGAAGTTTGTATTTGACTAAATATCAATTTATCTAATATATTTAATTATTAATTGATATTGTTAAGTCATTATAACTAAACTTTTAAATTTATTTGTATAATTATAGATACACTTTTCTGTTTTTTCTGTTTTTGCTTTATTGGATATCAAAGACAATACAATAGAAAGGTTAAAGGGCCACACTCATAGGTATAGCCCAGAAAAAGATGAAACGGAAGGAAGATGTGAAGTTGAAGGGGTGAGAGGGAAGAGGAACGTAAAGTGAGATAGGAAAGAGGAAAAAGAGATTACATAGGAATTGGGGCACTGGCAACACAATTATAATAAAGAAGCACATTATGAAGAGTTGAAAAGCAAGACGTATGACGAATAGTTGCCCAAGCAGATAGTATGATGACAAAACTCTGTGGAAGTGATAAAGTACCAGATTACAGATGGGAGGCTGAACAACAAGGGCACAGCAATAAATCTGGAATGGCTAGTGTGACAATTAGTCTAGCACATTGATGCTATGGGCAAAGTCCCCAAAGGTACTGTGGATGGTCTTGTTATTTACAAAAGTCTTGAGCTCGCAGGGCCAATGAATCCCTTCAGTGAGAACAGTATTAATGAGACTCCTCCTTTGAGAAGTATAATGAGGACAGTAATAAATAATATGGAATGGTTCCTACATCTCGTTGAGAGAGCAAGTGCACTGTCCATTGCCCTTGGCAAGTGTCTTTGTCCATTGCCATTATGGAGAACTGCAAGAGGTAACTTTAGAAGTTACCTCTTGCAGTTCTCCATAAGGTCAAAGTTACCGGTCAACAATTGAGTAAGATGGAAGGAGGAGAGCAGATACTTGTTGTCCCTTCTGATAATAGCATTGGGAATAAACTTGTGGGTTAACCTACCTGTGGAGCTGGCATTCCACCTTTCCTGCCAGTACTTCCAGCAGGCCAGACTAATCTGATTGGAGAACCAGGTGGGAGGAACATTGCTGTAAGTGCAGTGGTTGCACCTATCAGGGGTGGAGCAAGCCAATAGATTTGCCCTCTCATTCCCAGGGATACTAGAATGACCCTTCACCCAAATAAAATTGAAGTCTATATCCTTCATGAGTAGAAGAAGGGTTTGGACAGTTTCACTGACAATGGGGAGTTTTATGTTGAGGTTTTTAAGTTGAAGGAGGGCAACTCTACTATCTGTAAGAATGGTTGCTTTATTGTATACCTAGAGTTGGCATTATTTTTGATTCATCTTAGCGCATTCCTGATAGCCAGTGATTCTGCTTGGTTAGCCATACAGTGGGGAGCCAGCATATACTGGGCCTGATAGACATTTATGTTGTTGTAGACCACCATGTTGGAGGAGCCCACCCCCTATCCGACTTAGAGCCATCTGTATAGATACAAAGGCCAGTGGGGACACAGGAACTGTCCATGAAGAAAAGATGATCAATGGTGAAATTGGGATGTAAGACAAAAAATATCTCACTTAACATCTAGTACTCTTGGGTCTCTCAGCCCATCTTTAGTGATACCCAAGACAATTGTAACAAAAGTGCAGCATGAATTCTGATACGCTTTGTCAATCCATACCATCTGCCAACTCCACCTATCTACTGCTAGATAGATTATGCAACAGGCTTACTGTCTTTTCCTCTCACTAAAAAATAAGTACTCACTTTATAAACATTTTAAATTTCTCCTTTAATTTCTTATTTACCTCAAAAATCTCCTGTTAGTCCTTTAACTTGGGAAAAACATATTTCCTAAATCTAAAAACTTCCCTAATCAGATAATTTTTTGTTTTTGATTTTCCAGCAAGCAGAGAGACAGAGAAGTGTACGCATTAATATCATTGGAGAGATTAATGAATTGATTGGTATGATTATAATTAAAAATTGTATAGTTGTCATGAAAATAACTTCATAATTTTTAGTGAATTATTTAGGTATGTTTTTCAATACAAATTTCTATTGAACTTTTCTTAATACTTGTAAAATTAATCACATAAAAATGAAATTAATTCCAACCAACAAAGATTGAATACAGTTGATGAAACTTAATTCAATTCCTGTATATAAAAATTTTAATTTGAAATTAAAGTAATAATTTTATTTATTCATAGTAAGGATGCATCCCCATTATTGGTGGTACCTACAGAATTTCTTAATTCTGTACAAAAACACAAATACAAATTATAATAAAAAATAAATTAATTTTGTTTCTTTGTACTATCTTGGTTATTATTTTTTATGTAATAATATCAATAAATTAAGCATTTTCTATATTAAATAAAAGTTTCTTGCTTAATAACATAAAAGAAATCCCTTTCATCTCAATACATTCTAAAAAACTATAAAATAGAAATTAAATGTCTTGAAGAATTTAGAGTTTGACAGTATTACAATTATCTTTTATATCTAGTATAAGTTTTAACTGTTAAGTAATTACAATGCATTCTTAATTGTGTGTAAAGTTTCTTTACCTTAAACAGGAGTTTAATACTCAAATAATTTGTTATTACTGGATAATTTAACAATTATTTATAATAAGCATAATATTTAAATCTTGTAATGCTTGTGCATCTTTCAATATAGAATTAGTTACACTAGTTACTATCCATTAACAAACTAATTTAAAATCTAAAATCTTTATCACTAATCCTAAATAATAGTGAATTTACTCCATACTTAGATAACATTGTTTCAATCTCTGCATACTAATTTATTATCCCTTCTTTGTTTTATTATACCTTATTGCATATCCAGATATTTGATGCTCTAATTGAAATAACTTATATAAAAACATTAATTACAATGACTCAAACTTTTNAAGACTATTGTATCGTTATAAATTATTTTTTTATTTTGTACGAACAAAATAGATATATTGAAAAATATAAAAACAATAAAAAATTATACTTCAGAAGTTAATTTAGTATCAAAAACGTAAAATATTTGAGTAGCCCGAGACATAGCCAAAGATTACAGCACCACAGTACTGGCGAAAATTTAAATTTGCCGACTGGAATTCTTTCGGATGATTGACGTTTCGGATGATTGACTTTCGGATAATCGATGCTCTACTGTATTATTATAAATATTTCATTTGCTAATTTTTCACCTTAATGAAAAATAACTACTTTTGATTTATAATAATTTATAACTTGCTGTTTCTACAATATTCAGATACTATATTTATCTTCCTATGTAAAGCTGCCTGTTTGGCACTATCAAAACATCTACAGAATTTATAATATATATTACTTAATTTTTACATCATCATTGCAGCTTCAACTCTTATAAAAAAAAAAAGTGGAAAATTATGTATCATAACATTAAATAAGACAATAAGGATTTTCCTTAAAGCAATCCATATTATATTGCTATTGATTTATACTAATAAGTATTCAATTGTTGCATTATATAATCTAAATAAAGTATTAACAATCTTAACAAATTTCAGGTAAAAATAATTTTTAACTTTGTCACATTAATGTTTTATTTAAACTTTACCAAATGCCTTCTCTAAGTTCAAAAATAATACATATAACTTTTGCCTTTTTTTAAAAATTGATATTCAATTGTTGCTTTAAATGCAAAAAGTTTGAATTGAATATATTATTAATACTTTTATCCATAAATGAAAACTAGAATTTTGATGTAAATTGATATTTTTTACAACAATTAACAAAATATTTTGCTTAAATGTTTCCTGAACACAAATAACAAACCATTAAGTCTGTAATTTGATGTGCTCAATTTTTTATTTTTCTTATACATTCTAAACATTACATAATTTCAACTGTCAAGTATTTCAACATTGTTATAATGTATTGAAATCCCTTATTCAATTCTCCTAATTGGAGAATTGAATAAGGGATTTCAAGGATGGCAGCAAGTTCAAAAAACCAACTGGAACATTATTTTCTCCAGGAGGCAGATTTAATTTTCATTTTAATAATTAATTTTTCTAAAATTTCTGCTTTAAAGTTTATGTAATAAAATATGATTTTTTTTGTAATTTCTTTGCTTATTTCTGTTTGCTCTAAAACATTTTAGGCTCTACCATTTATTTTTAAATCTTTGCTTATCCTCCTTAACTATAGTATCAAAAATTTTATTATACAAATTTTCATTCCCATCATTATCACCATCAACACAAAACATTACTTTCTTCTTCCCTTGGATGCTTATATAAATAAAACATTTTGTTTTGTATTATAATCTTGAATTCTTCTCATAAGTAGAAAAAGAAATGGTCTTATTTATCTCCCTGAAGTAATTTGAAGATAAAATGAGAAGACTACTAAATTTTTATTTGATAATTTAAAAAAATATTTGATATAAATTTCAATATTAAATTAATAAATACTTTTTAACTTGACAAGTTAATGAATTTTTGCAGCAATTAATTTGCTGAATTTGCAGCAAAAACTCAGTATAAGTATTATATTATGCATAGATGAAATTTTATCTTGAATTTTCTACAATTGCAGATTCATGTAATTAATTTTTTCTTATCAATATAACCAATTGAATAACTTAATAAGTTGACAAGAAAGATTATTAATGACAAAAATTAAAATTATTAAGTAATTGTTATTAGCAGTAATTTGTATAACATTGTATGATATGAAGCGATATATTATCTAGCACTGTTAATAATATAATTTTTATTAAAACATTTTAATAATCATACTCTTTTAATTTTACAAAGTTGTTTTTTTAATGATTTTTATATTATAGCATACTTAATTTTTATTTTTTCATACTTTTTACATTTTATCTGAATAAATAAGTTAATTGTATTTTTTCTAGTTGAAACAATCTTTTTAAGAATACTTTTTTTCAAATCAGATTTTAAGTATTCTTTTAATTATTTTTTTAATACTGTAGTATTAATTTGATTAAATTTTATTTTATTATTATTAATTTAGAATGAATGATGATTTAAGGCCAGTAAAATTAAAAAGAATTGTTCTTGGATATCCCTTTCATAATGGAATTTCAGAATTTAAGTTTGACATTTTACTTAGTTATAGATTAGGAAATGTTATTAATACATATTCAGAAAGAAAACCTACTCTTGTTGTAAGTAAAAATATAAATCATTTATATAGTAGTTATTTTTATTCAATGTGATTGAATGATTTCTTGTACATACATAGACACTCTGTGAAAAAACTATAGATTTCCTCTCTACTCAAAAATTATATGTGAACTATAGAGAGGAAATGTATAGTTTACATATAACTTTTTGTCTGTTATTGAGGAAAATCTTAACATTTGCACATTTTTCATATTAATGCTACAAAATGTTTCAGTTAACTATATTGATTATTATTATGCAAATTTGCTTTGTAAATTCATTATAAAATACAGATGTAATAGTTTTAGACTGTTAATTACAATTATCTGTTCAGTGGCTACAATCAATGGTATGCCATGACATTTCATGATAGAGAAGCTGTGCCAGCCCTAGATAAGATAAGTATAAAGTTAAGTAGAGTGCTGTCTGTTCAAGACAGACTTAGCCCTATAGTAAGGAAAAGAAGTGAGAAGAAAAGTAAAAGTAACTAGATTAAGAAAAAAAAGGAGGGGAAGGAAGGCAAGTGTCGGATTCCATGGGCATCAGCACCGCATTTATTACAAAGAGAAATAGGTACATAAATTGGCTACATTGCCTAATATACATTACAGTATTTACATACTAATTGATCCTGATATATTTATAGAGTACAAATGGTTACAATAGTTTATACACCAATCAGGTTACAGAATAAACAAAAAAATTTTTTAGTAGTTTTACAGAAAACAGCAACTTGGTTACATGGCTAAAAGATACAATATTAAACTTAATTATCAATTTACATTTTAAATACAAATATTAAAACAAGAGGTTACCATGGTTACAATTCCTTATAAAAACATAGTTTTCAAAGATGAATTTAATATTTTAGATACAGACAAAATGGCTACCATGACTAATAACAATGTGAGCATTACAAAATGGGCAATTATATTACAAAAGGGAAAACAAGTGGCTGCAATGCCTAGCAGAGAAACAGTATTTACATGGTGGTCTGTTCATTTTAGGATCCATCTTTGCTATTGGTGAAACTTTCATCACTGATATCCTCACTTGTATTGTTTTCAGAATCAGGTAGGCTATTCCTTGTCTGTGATTGTTTACTGCTTTGTAAAGGGATTACTAGTTTCCCAGTATTTTTGATGAATTCAGTGAGATGATGCAAGAGGTCCTTGTTGTTGAATAGGTCATTTTCCTGTGGAGGCCAAGTCATTCCCCTCATTATGCATTTCCTGTAAAGCTGCTGCCATATATCTTCATGTAAAGTACTAATTTTATTTTATCGGATTGCTCTACAACAATTCTAGTATCAGAGCCTTTACCTAACGGGTACTTTACGCGGGTTCGCGTTTGTTAGTTGCCAGGCCTGGACTTTTCGCGTGCACCGAAGTAAATTAAGGACAAGTTAGTCAAAATTCAAAAAATATTTAATAAAGATTCTAGAAAAACTATTTACAATATTTTGATGATATGAAACCCTTGTTTGTACAATTACAAACAATTACAAATATATACAATTACAAATATATACAAATTATTGTATATATTTACAATATATACAACAATCAACAAATTTATTCAATCAAATCAAATCCAAAAGTCAACCCGACAAAATTAAATTTTATTCTAACTTAGAACTATTCCCCTTGGAATTCCGACAAAAATTCAATCTTTAACTTAGGTACAGAATTTCTTATAACTATAAATCCTAACTGTCACCTCAATTATACTAGGAACCTTTTTCTCAACTTAAGACTTTTCCTATTCCTCGATCCACAAATCGAATACTGCAATTGCCTTGGACTATTTCCTGTTGGATACCTCGTTCACTGCTACTAGCACACCAATGCTTATTCCTTGCAGGAGCTCACCTCTCCCGTCTTCACTTGAGCTATGCTATTTATAGTCTGAGGTGATGTCACAGTTTCTAAGTGAGACACTCCCCTCATTTACATACTTACACGTAACCTTCACTTTTTTCTTGTTTCTCTGGTAGCTTAATTTCCGACAATACTTTGTTAACCTTTTACAGTCGATTGTTGAACAATTATTGGGATGTTTCCTTTAAGGTTTAACAAGTTCCTAACAGTCTGTGGGGTCTGTACGATCAATAATAAAATCTCACAATTTTATTATTGATCGTATAGGGCTCTTGTATGAGGAGTATGTCTGCATCTAGTTTATTGGCGTTTTCAGTTAGCAATGAGCTTACTGCTTTGCTTTTCTGTAAATTAATTTGTAAGATTCTCATGCTTCGGCTGTTTGTATCAGTTGCAATATTGTCGGAAAGGTTGTACACTTGTCTCAGAGTGTTGTTGCTGCTCTTTTGAGTGGCAAAATTGGTGGTTAGACTGAATGGGTGGTTATCCAGAGTATGATATTGTTGACAGTGACTATATTCCATAATTTGTTTGCTTGATTGTCTGTGTCTTCATTTTGATAGTTTGGGAGCACTGTAAATTGAAAGCATTATGTCTGGTGTCATACCTCTGGTAGTCTGGGAGTTCTTTATTAATTGCCTTACAGTTGGTGCAGCATGGGGGGTGATATAATCTTTGGCAGTCACGAAACCTATGTGCCTTCACACAGTGGCTGCATTTTTGTTTCTGTAGGCAGCTGGTGGAGAGTTGATTATATCTGCAGCACTGATAACATCTTACCAGCGGGATATAATCATTCATGTAGATGTTTGCCCATGACATTGCTGTGTGTTTAGTCCTGATGAAGATGTCCCTTATTTGTGGGGTGGTCAAAAGAACCACATGCCTACAGTTTTCTTTCGTTTTTTTATTTAGGATGGGGTGCTAACCCATGTCAAGCTGTTATAGTCTTCTTGTTTTACTGCTTTCAATATGTGAGTTGCAGATTTTTTCGGGCCTCTTAAAAATCTAAATTTTCTGTTAATTATCTTTGGAAAAAACCTGAAGAATTTGAACTAGATTGGATTTCACTGATTGTAATAACAACTAGCTTACACTTAAGTGTGAAGAATGCACCGTCATTTACTGTTGTTGACGATGACGGTGAATTGCCTGGTGTGTGAACTGCCTGGAAGGTTGGAGGTCTCCCTTTTCAGCGACAGGTCATTAAACCTGCTCACTGTCAAGATGGCTTAAATGCTTCTTCCCTTTTTAGCGGTAACTGGGTTACATTGTTCGGATTGAGTGGAGGAGGGAGGAGTGCCGTTGGTAAGGTGACAGGTGATATACGAGTAAACTGAGGACACCAATTTAACAAGGAAACAACGATTTATTAGCTATCTACATAGACGGTACAATAACTATTATCGAGGGAAATTTCTGAGTCCTTAAAACACGAAGGGCCGAGAGAGAGTTCACAAAAATTTGTTCCATAACTCTTTAGGTAGATACGTCTTTGGAGGAAATTATATTTTTCTCTTTGAGAAAATAATAGACGTAGGACACAATATTATGAGGATATGAGATTCGTAGGATATGAGATTCGTAGGACACAGTATTAAAGTGATGGCAGATGAACGACTCCCTCGAGAAGGGGAAGGAAGTGGCTTTTATAGTTTTGTTGTGGGAGAATGGTCATGTGACCAATTGTTGTGAGGTAAAAGATATGCGGATGGGTCAAAGTTGTCCCCAGGCCCATGCTAACTATCAACTTTGAAGTTGGAATGTGGGATTGTTTTCGAAATGGACGGATGTTTACTTTGAAAGAAAGGGGAGATTGGAATTTTTCCCTTTTTTTAAGTTAGGTTTTATTTTAGAATTTAAAGGAAAATTTAATTGGGGGTTTAGAAAAATGTGGGATATTAATCGGAAAATTCGGTAAAAATTCCGGATTTCACATGTGTCAGCTCTTTTGCGACAAGGATATAAAAAGGGAGACCACTGGAAGCTCGGGAGTTTGCTCACATAGGTTATATTGGGTCATAGTGATTTCACATCTCCCACATCGGTAGAAGACATCGACCAAGCCCAACTCTAGCATAAAGAACTGTTGTCACCACATATAGTACTTGGAGGTAATTATTTTGATCCAGCGAACTCTCTCTCTACGCATGTAGGAATAGTTGTTAGGGTAAACCTTTTAGAGAAAGGATAGATTGTATAATCGCCATAAGCATACTTATGTTATCCACATTTATTCTTAGATGTAGCCAACCTATTGTAACCTTTTTTATTGCTTAGTTAGTTATATAATAAATGCTTGTTTAGTTTTAAACCTGTCTCATGTCAATTAAAGACGCCTGCCTACTTACCAACGCACTCCCCACTCGATTTGCCCTCCTAGCCATCCAACGATTCCAAGATCGGATTTCATCAACCCGTGCAGAGTAAGTGGTCATTTGGGGATTTACCAGTGAGCTACTGCTAATCTCACAAATAGTTTGTTTTGGCTGTAGATTATTGGAATTATATCTGACTCATCTATTGAATTAGGAACATTTGTGAGGATGATCCTAGGCCGCCTTCCTTCGGAAATTATACTTTGTACGTTTTCAGATATATCAGGGATATCCTTGATAGCCTTTGCCAGGACCTCAGCCTCTTTCTGAGTATCTGTCCGAAAGCAAATTCCATCTCTTTTGACCTGTTTTACTTTTTTAATTTTTATTTTTAATTTCTTGGGCTCTATTTTTTGTTTAATATCATTTTCAATTTTCCTCATGTCAGTTGAGTTTCCTTCCTTGTCTGTTTTAGGGTACAGTAGAAGCGCAGAACTGCCTCCTGTTCCTTCATTATTTATTTTCTGAGCTAGGGAGCGAGAGATTGCCTTAGTGGTCAAGCTTGGACGTATACTTGGGTCTTTACGGAGAATATCAGCATAGGTCGGTTCAGTGTGGCAGGACGCCAATGGCATAGTTTGTTTTTGTTTGGATCTAACCTCTTTTAGAATTCCATGAAGTTGTTTAAAAGATGAGAAAAGCTGTGTCACTTTTTCCCTGATCTCACGACGTTCTTCACTTTTCAAGTGTATTCGATACGATTCTGGTAAAAGGCCCAAAATTGTCACTAACTGTTCGTTGGCCTCACCAAAGATAGTGTCTTCGAGCGCGTTGGTAAGCACCTGAGATTCAGGTTCAGTATTCATTGTGGGGACTTGGCACAACACAGAACAGTCAGTTA
>NW_019386418.1:0-61570 GCF_000671375.1 Centruroides sculpturatus | reverse complement strand
ATAAAACAATATAACCGATGAAATAAGATATTAAATAATATTTTAAAATTTAATTTAGCCTATTACTATATTTAGTTTGCATCATTTTAAAATAATTTTATACATCAAAAAAGTAAAAAAGAGAACGAGCAATTATTTATTGTGACATCGTTACAATGCCGGGCTGCAATTTTTAATTACATTTTTAATTAATTTCATTTAAAATATATGCTCTCTACCTCAAATTAGCCCTTGTACATCATACTTTTCCTTTAACAATATAGTCATGCCGGTCATTTATCTAACACCTTTCAAGGGAAAATGTTTGAATTGAACTAACGTAAGTTCCTGTTGGCATCGGAAGTGCATGTATTATTAATCGGGGTATACTACCGCTACGGTTTCCATTTCTGGTCTCATCTTTTATCTATCTGAGTCTGTTCTGAAGATTATGAAAAGAGAAACAGTGAGAATTTATAAATCTACAATTTTTTTCAAATTGCAGCCCAATAACGTGGATAAACCAAGATTTGTTGTTTAAAAATTGCTGAAACAATGTATAATTATAAGAAAGTTTTACAAGATATGTTATTATAAAATACAAGATTTTATCCGGAGTGTATCAGACTTCAATTATATGAACTTTTCCATCGTAAATTTTCTTGTTTTCAACTGAGTGTAGATCGATATCAATCTTTTTATTGACCACTTTAAATTTATTTTCAGTTTAAGAAGCTCAAATTTACTTGAAATTTTAGAAATTTAATAATCTTTATATTTTATACATTTTAAAAGATCTTTGTAAAAATAATATTCAATTTTCAATCTTTAATTTCAGAATTAAAAAATCTCTTTTATTCTCTTTTCTATTTTAAAAATATTTATTAAATAGTTTTATTCTTAATGCAGAATGGTCATAATTAAAGTTTTCCCATTTAGACTCCGTAGTTATAAATAATAAGCGAATTGTCACCAAAGTTTATATACAGACTGTACAAAGGATGCGGAAAAATATCAAGTATTGCAAGAATTTTAAGTGTTTTATTATATTTAAGGAGTAAAATGATTAAATTACATTTTATGCAGTTATTAAAAAACATTGATCCTATAAGTCAGAAATATTAGATATAAGTTTATTACAAGATAAGATTGACCGTTAGAAGCACAAATACTTTTTTTACATCCAGCATCTTCAGTTTAATCTAATTGGATTGAAC
The DNA here is from genome assembly GCF_000671375.1 of Centruroides sculpturatus. Taxonomy (NCBI): domain Eukaryota; kingdom Metazoa; phylum Arthropoda; class Arachnida; order Scorpiones; family Buthidae; genus Centruroides; species Centruroides sculpturatus. The sequence goes on along the minus strand of NW_019386418.1, from coordinate 60,374 downwards.
TTAGATCTAATCTAAAATTATAATTTTACTTTAAATATAGGTTAAATAGGATAAAGTTATGGATCTTTATCATATTTCATAGTTTAATATAAACATTGTAGTAAATTTAATAGTATATCATAAATTTCGTGTATTAGGAGCAAGAAATTTACTATAGTATATTATTATATTATATTGTTTTGAATAGAAGTCTCATATTAATAAATAATATCTAGAATTTCTCATTCAGAAATAGCATCAGATCCATTCTAATTTCTTTATAATATAGTTTATTAAATTAAATTATAATTTTATTTCTTAATTTTCGTCTGCTAATCACTTATAATCTGTCTTCTCAAGTATAAATTGTATTTGTTTATAATAGTGATTAAATCTTTGATTAACTTTAAAAATAAATTCTAGAAACATAATTAAATTCTTTTATTAAGTTGAAAAATTGTTCTTTTAGGCATAAAAGAAATTATTTTATAAACAATAACGTCAGTTACTCAGCTTAAATCTATAGTAAATAATTACTTAAAATTAAATTTTATAAAATAGATTTAAAAATATCTCGATTAATTCAAGAGAGAAATAGAAGTGGATTAAGAAAATTTCTCTAAAATTAGATTACTTTCAAATGAGGTCACAACATAAATCAATTTAAAGAAAATGGAGACTGTCAAATTATATAAATAACAGAGAAAATCCTTCCAATTTAATTAATATTAGTGTAGATGTAATATAAGATGAGCTCCTTAGAAATGTTTGTATCTGTACAATCAGACTATTTTCATTCATTATTATTTGAGAAATATTTAATGAAAGACAGTTGTTTGCGTTATTAAATATGTTCTTTTTATATCAAAATATGTAGCAATATTAATTTTCTTGATTATTCAACTTTATTTAAAAATCTCAATGTATAGATGTGAATGCAGAGATGTATCTTGTATAAGTTATTTTAAGAGGTGCATACAGTCTGATCTACGCATAAAAATTATTTTTTTGTAGATAATCTGGAGACAAATATATTTATATTATTTTTGTTATGATTTATTTATTTATTTTTAATATTTAGAAAAGAAAAGGAAAACGATTCTCTGCTCTTCCCTATGTACACCCCTGTATGAATAAATGTATAATAATTACTGTATAAAATTATAAAACCATATAACTTAAATTATAATTATATAAATCATGTACACAATTAATTATTTTAAAATTTGAAAGTAGAAATAATTAAATTTTAAAGTCAAATTAAATAAATTTTTCTTTTATGTATGCAATTTTTGTTTTTGTTTTTTTTTTTTTACGAACTGATCAAATCATAACTCCATATTTTTCTATGTTTACTGCAATTTTCGGATATTTTATAAAATGTATCTACTTTACACATATTTCTTTATAAACAGGGTTTACAGTTACTGCTATTGAAAAGTCTCATATTTCCTTTTGTTTCAGAAGATACTTTTCTCTATTTTTATCTTTTAGTTTGAAACAATAACCCAAGCCAAAATCAATTTTAAAGATTTTTCTAAAATATCTATCTTAACTTTAATATATATATATATATTAAAGTTTTATCAAATATATTTTTCTATTTACAATAAGTATTTTTTTTGTAAAAGTATATTTGCTATTAGTTAAGATAGTTGGTGAAATGTGTAAAATCCTGTTAAAATTAATTTATATAGAATTAAATTCCTGTAAGTTACTTATGGTAAGTGAATAATAAATCTAACTAGTACCATAATACAAATTAAGTGATTAAATTATTCGTATTATGTTTATACGATTTAATGAAATGGATTGGTAAATTTCAATGTTAGTAATAATTGCCATTAATGTTTAGTTAATTATATAGGAAATTTATGATTTATTTTATATAATTTATGATTTACATAATGTTTAATATAAGTAGTAAATGTTAAACTTTTTAAAATATTTGTAAATGTTTAGTTTTAATGAAAACTGACAGATGGCAGCACCAGTGAATTCAAGAGAATGGAGAGCTGTCGGAACGAAGAGCATTTTCGGGAGATCCTATTTATACAAATAAAAAATAACATAATGATTTTAAAGTGAAAAAAAATATATAGTTTAAAAATTAGCCAACAACCAAAGTTATTTCATTATTTGGAAAAGAAAAAAACACAAAACTGACAAATATTTTTCATTCTTTCCCTCTGATGGGCCCTCTAAACCTCGTAGGCGCCAGGACAGCACATACGAGGCCCTCTGAAAGGGGGCGAAGTATCTCGGCTGTGTCCCCATTTTATAGTGTCTGGACAACACAGTTACTATCAAAATAATTATTATAAATCGTGTAATAAATAATTTAATTTATTTGATAAATTTTTATATATATAAGCAATCGATAAACATAATTTTCTATAAAATCTACGCATTTATTCACAGTTTTTTTTTTGAATTTGAAACACAATTTACATCTGTACATATTGGGGTATGCGATTAAAATTTGACAGATGTTACAGATGAAGAGTAAAGATACTAATTTATTTTCACATTAATCCAATTACATTCATAATTAAATGATCCTTCTGGAAAAAAAGAAATGAACTTTCTTCTTCTGGACGTCTTGATAAGATCTCTTGGACTTCAAAATTACCAATTGGACTGTAGCAATACTGTTGTTTTTATACCTAGTTTAATAATTAAATAATTGTATTTTATTCGTAAATTTCTTAAATAGAGAATCAGTAATCAATGAGAAGCAAATATAAATTTAATAATTTAATTTATACAAAAAAAGTTTCATTTCGTATCACGTCGATTTTAATTAATAATTTATAAAAATATTATAAAATTTTCATTTAAAAATCCAATAATTTGCTTAAAACAATTGTTATTGTGAAAGATATTGGCACAAAAATATCGAATAAAAGTATTATTTCCTCGAATGTCCTCCAGATGGATGCAGTTTCTTATTAGAAATTCTTCTTGAAGTTAATAAATCGATCGCTCTTCGTAAATTATATAGCTCTTATTATTGGCTTAGCCTTTAATAATTATGCAGGACAAATTAACTCTTGGACAAAAAATAAATAAAATCAACTTTTGTATACTTTAAAGAAAAATTCTAATTAGTCTTTTAGTAATATTAGTAAACACTATAATTAATTTTTAAAGAAACTATAGAAAATCGAACATGATAATTACGCACAATTTAGCTTTAAATAAACGAAAATTATTATAAGTTCGATCACTGGAATTTTATTTTGGAAATGCATTAATTTTTATGCCAATTTCCTTATTTTATTCCCAGAAATAAGTAAATTTTTGGAATTCTACGATAGTTTTTCTTATGGGAAGAACTTCTTATTCTAGTTCTAGAGTAGTTTATAAATTTGTATATATTTATCTACAGACTTATAATTTTTTTGTTATATTTGATAATAAGATCGTGACTACTGAATGAGATACAACCGAATAGATTATTTTTTGCATATTTGCAACGTTGAGGATGTATTCAAAATAACCAAAATAAAATCAATCATTGAGTAAAAATATATTAAAAAAGTTGCAAATAAAGAAAATTATAAAAGATTGATAGAAATACAACTAAATTGAGCTATGTTATAAAATTTTAAATGATAATTTAATAGAAATTCATAAAGAATAAGATGATAATTTAATAGAAATTCATAAAGAATAAGATAAAAATTTAGAAACAATTGAAAATCTCTTCAAGAGCTGATTATTTATTTATTTATTTAGTTTTATATGCCTTTAAAACATTTACGTGCCCTATATATTGTGACACTAACTGAATTAACTTTAGTTAAAGATTAACATCAGTGAGTACAAATTTTTCAAATTGGTCGACAGTCAGCTAATCAAGGGATACGATCGGAATTCCCCTAAAAATTCGAAGAATAGGAGTTCAGAAATTGGATTCTGGAAGTAACTCGTACTGAAATGGAAAGTGACACCAGATAAAAGTATAAAATTTGGCAATAAATGTTATTATCCAAACAAAACTCATATTAAAAAAAGAACAGAGTGGAGGAGAGAAATGGAAGATGAAAAAAATGTTTTCATAATACACAAAGTCGTTAAAAAAGAATTAATTTTATAATTGGATAAGTTTTAACAATTATTTAATTTTTTCATGTTTAAAGATATTTATTTTTAATCTCCTGTTTGCAGAAAAAGCTATAAAAACAGAGGAGAAAGCATAATGTAATGGGTACATCGTCGCTTTTGCAATTGAATTACGTCAGCAAATTCACCTAGAATAACAGTAAACATCACAGTTAATGGATTTTTTTTTAACTTTCTGTCTCAAGTGCTAAAAGTTATTTGTCTTTCTTACATCTTTTCTGTTTTAAAATAATAATTTTCTTGATTTTATTAATATAAAATTAAAAATAGTGAAGTTGTTTGCTGAGAACATAAAAATAACAAATCTTCAACGTTAATTCGTAACTTTATAATATACGTAAGGAATTAAATTATTATAATTCAATTAAATAAAAATGACGTCGTTTTATATATATATATATACATTTTTTACGTTATTTTCCTTACAATTCTGCTTAATTATTCAGAAATGGTTTTATAAAGAGCGTGTGTCTTAATAAATTCTTCTCAGGTTTTTATCATTTTAATCAAACTAAAGTGAAGCTGGAGATTTACAATTTTATCCTCAACTAGAAAATAAAAGAAAGAAATAATCCAAGTACAAATTAAACTGTTAATATTGATAATGCATGTATTTTATATAGAATAAAAGAACATTTTCTTCTGAATATCTTTATGATCCTTTCGGAAAATCACTAATAAATATAAAATTTGTATAATTAATTTCAAGATCGTACTAGAGTTATATTTAATTATATACATTCTCCCCTATTTTCAGAAAAAAAAAATGTTTAATTCTATTTAATTAAAATATTATTAACATTTTAAAACTTATTTTAACATTTAAACATGATTCACAGACATTAAAACTTAATTAATTTGAAATTTGTCTACAGAATTACATAAATAAAAATAATTTTTAAAAAAAATATTTAATTTCGTCGACGTATAAATCATTTTATAATGTTTTAATCATTGAAGATTAATTTCTTAGAAATTTTTCCGATAAAATTATTCAGCAAAGTAAATTGCATTTAAATTTACAGGTAGAAAATTGAAAATTTAAAATACTTTTTTATACAAAAGGCAATTTTCTGGGGGGTTCTTTATGATGGCGAGAATTTACTTTTTACATTAAACGATTCTGCAATTTATATGTGCATATCAAAACAATCGTAAAAAAAACTGTTAATGCTCCTATTAAACAACGTAATGTACGTGTTTTCCGACGTCGTTTACAAATATTTCTTTTATGTAGACTACTAGAATCTTCGACTAATCATTATTTCCTATTTAATGGATACCAAAATGGAATCCCAGATAAAGTTAACTAGGATTTCATGTTTCTCTAGTTGAGGTTAGCTCTTAGCTATAATGAGTCAGACACAGAATTATTAAACAGAATTTATCTAGTAAAACAGTTCTTTCTAAATTATATATGTTGAAAGAGAATTTCACAACATATTCACAATGTTAACAATATGTTTAGAAGTATCACTTGTAAATGCATTAAAATTAATTAACGTAGAGATTACTTTTATAATTTCTCTTATATAATACTTACTTTTATTGTAACTTAAAATATTTTATAATTATGTTATTAAATTACTATTATTTTTTTTTTAATTAAATGTTCGTTATTTTATTGGTGTTGCAAGAATTTCATTACAATGCTTACATTGTTAACACCGTATTGCAGCTTGGCTTTTGTTAAAATTACCTGTATTCAAAAAAGTTAAGCTCTTCGTTATATTAAAAAAATAAGTAAGCCGTACAGAGATAAGAAAAAAAATTACCATTTCCTGATGAAAACTTATATTCTCGATCACATTCAGCGTCAGAAAGTTCACTTCCATCCACGAGAAGGGGATGATGCGTAACGGGTATCTCTTCTTTAATGCTCTGCCATCTTAAGATAAATGAATTTTCATTATATTTTATTTCATTTTAATAAAGAAAAACGTTATAAAATTTAATCCTAATCATGAAAAAGTTCATCAGCTGATTATTTTTTAATTAAAAAAAATTGAAGAATGTAATTAACTTTTTTAAATACATGTTTAAGTAATTTGAAGAGATACAGTAAAATTTACGGTTATAGGATGTTTGGGAGTTATATTCTTATGTATATACATTCAATCTTACAAAGTAATAATAAAATATTTGATTAAAAATCTTCTTTAAATAATTATTTCTTGAAAGACTGCTTACAAAATGAATTTTCTATAATTAAATTTTAACAATTTATAAAAAGGTTCATTAATAACATGAAAGACTGAGGATTATAAATGTGAAAATATTTTGAATTTTCATACAGTTAAGTATTAAATATTATGTATAACCATGTAAAATTATTATAAAGTACATCAAAACTTTCTTAGCTTCTTTAGTTTTTCTATTTTTATAAATAACATTTCAAAATCCTTCGTATACGATAAATTTAAGACAAATATTTTCAATAAATTCATAAATTATATTCATCTACTGGAAAATAATACATTCATACTCCTAATTTTATACGAAAAATTGATTTATAGTTTTCTCTGTTTTAAAATTCTCGATATATTGATTATAAAATACATATATACATCAGGCGAAAGAACTTACAAACATACGTTAAATTCTAGATTTTATGACAGGAATTCAATTTTATACCATTTTAACAATTAATAATCTTCAAGTTGTGTATCCAAAACATTGAATTTTTCATTTATAAATTGTTTATTTCCAGAATATAATTGATATATGGTAGATAATATGCATTACCTATCATTACTTTCAGGAATGGACCATCTATTTCCATTTAATATTTTGCTGTACTGAGCGCAACTTGCAGATGGAGTGGAGTGAGGTCTATCTGTAACAATGATTACAATTTAGTTTTTTTTCTAAATAATTACAAGTTTATAAATTAATATTACCAAAATTTTCTAGATAATAATTTGCCAGATTAAATCATTTAATAAGGAATTGTAAGCATGCAGTGAATTAAATTTGTGGTTTTCTTTATTAAAAGTATTAAAATTCTTTAAATACCATGATGCATTACATCTGTAAATCCATATCTAGCATCACCTTCTTCGTATTCTCGATTCTGTTTAGATTTATCATGTTTTTCATGTTTCTAAAAATATAATTCGAATTTAAAGCTTTAATAACAGATTAAATAACATTAAAATATTAAATTATCAATTAATACATTATCCTAAAAATTACTTTAAATTAAATTATTAAATATCTTAAGTAAATGAATTTAATATTTTAAATATTTATTCCTCTTAAATCAACGTTTCGAGTTCTTTAATTAATGAATCCTCTTTGCTAGAATGAACTTAATTAGAAATTTAAAAATAAGGAAAAAAATATATTAAATTTATCAAATTTTATTTTAAAAATTATTAAGTAAATTTAATGAAAAACTATTAATTTAATTTTTTAAAATTTTACTTTAAGTTAATTTATTTGTGTTTTAATTTTGAGCCATTTTAAGAATTTTAGAATATAAACTTTTTTTTTAATTTGAGGAATTATTTAAAAAATGGAGTAAAAATTACAAGATTTGTGACTGTAGAAGCAGAAGAAAGCAATTTTAAGTTATTAAGGATTTTATATCCAACAAATTCTAAATTAAGTTTTGAAGAAATAAACCAACGACCATCCTATTTTCTTGCTAACAAGATTTTGATATTGGATAGACGTGCAGCATTTCAGTAATGATCATTTTGTATTGGAAGTAGCAGATAAAAAATTGAGGAAAAAATAAAATAAAATAAAAAGATTTATAAAGTTATATCTGAGGCATTACTATATCATCACGAAGGGGTTGGGGTATGTCATAAAGATGCTCATTTCCTCTGATGTTTGGTCTGTTCAAACTTCTACATCTATCTCCATCGACTCTTCCATCATCTCTTCCAGCAAAAGGGATGTTACTAGTAGCATAAGGTGTTGGAAAGTAAATAGATTCCCTATTTTGATCGTAAGTTTTCTCTAATTCTCCCATCGCTAGTGCATCAGTTTTTGGATCTTCAGAATGGCGAACACCTAGATTTAAAAAAACATATTTGAAATTTAATGTATATTAATTTACTTATTTATCAAGTGGACATCACATATATATACTTTAAAAATTTCAATAACGTTAAAAATATATTTAAAATTTAAAAATTATAATTATATAAGAAGATTAGTAAATATAATCCTTCTGAAATATTTTTTAGTCATTTTATAAATTACATACATTTTTTATTCCATTCGATTATAGAAATTCCCAGAAGCTATAAGTAATTCGATTTATAAAAGTCAGTATAAAAAAACGTAATTTTAGATTAAAACGTTGAAAAATTGTTGAAAAAAAATAACAAAACGAACATTAGAAAGATTAAAAAGTACAATTTTTTAAAAAAATGAGTAAATCTTATAGAGTAGAAGGACTATTTTTACTATCAAATATATGATTAATATTAAGTTTCTAGGGCAACTAACAGAAATCAGTGTAGTGGTTCAAGTCTAGAACAGTTAAGGAGAAAATGTTTCTTTTAGAAGAGTGATCGCTGCAAAATATACACTACTTTTACTGTATATAACAGAAGAGATGCCATCAATTATAAGTTGATTTGGGTTAGCATCTTAATAATTAGAAATGTTAATGAATGATTGATATAGAAAAATATGATTTTCTAGAATATTTAATATACCAGCACTTTCATCTTAATTTTTATACAATCTCTTTATAATTATTAAAATTATTACGCTTGCAATTTGAAAAAAAACTGTAGACCTATAAATTCCCACTGTTGTCCGTCTGTCTGTCCTTAATGTCGCGAATAGTGTTAGATAGATGAAAGACGAGACCAGGAATGAACACCTTAGAAGTAAGAGGTTCCCAGATTAACTACATGCGAACTTTCAATATAAATCGGAAGTCATGTTATTTAAATTTAAAAATTTCCCCTCAAAGGTGTTAGATATAGCACCGGCACGACTCTATTGTTAAAGGAAAAGTATGATGTACAGGAACAAGACAATACTAATTTGAAGTGTAGAGCATATATTTTAAATTAAATACATTAAAAATATGATAAAAAATTGCAGCCTGGCATCATAACTGTTTAGAATTAATATTTAGAATTACACAGCTATTAACTAAGAAGTAGAAATTCTTTTAAATATTCATTTCTCTAAAAAATTTTCTCCATTTTTAAATTTAAAAAATTGAACCTTTTAATAAAATATAAATATAATTAAACTATTCGTAATATGTATCATTGTAATTTAAAAATAATTTCAATTATTGTAAATAATTACAAGATATGAATGTAATTTAATACTGTATAACATTTAAAATTATGTCTGTGTAGACATAATTATAATTTTAAAGAGAATTTTAAGTGAATTTAATAGGGAGAACATAAAATTTGAGAAAAAAAAAAAACTGAAAATAATTATTGTATATAAATGCATTTATTAAAATTAAAAAATTTAATATCAGACTTCACCTTCATAGAGATTTGTCATTCTTGGACTACGTTTCCTGCATATCAATAAAAAAACAGCAACAGATACAGCCACCAAAACAACAGCAGCACAGCATATTGGCACGATGAAAGAAAGACTTCTGTATCTTCTCGAAGGATCTGTTAGATTATCCGGTTGCACGGTTGCTAAATAATATAAAAGTTTGAAAGTAAAATCGATTTTAATAACCTGAAAATTCAATTTTTAATGGATCAATATCATTCAGACACAATAAACGCTCAAAAATTCTTTAATAAATTTTCAATGTTAGAAAATAGGGGAAAAAAAATAATAATTGTAATATATTTAAAATATAATTATAATGATTAAAATGCTAAGAGCATGTTGCTAGTAGTGCCATCTAGTAAATTAAAACGAAACAAATATAATTAATTTAATATTAATTAATTTTTTTTATTTCATTAATAAATAATTATTATTATACTTTATAGTTAGATTATATTTTTCATTCTTTCATTTTAAATAAAAAAAATTAATGTAGCATTTCAAAAAATCTGATTACTTAAATATGCAATATAAGATAAATGAAATGAATTAATTCTTCTTATTTAAAATTAATGCAAAAATCGAACATAATTTTCCTTAATATTTAAGAGAAAAAATATATTTTTTTAAAATAAAGCAATTTATCTTTTAAATGGATAATTGAAAGAATAAATATTTTATTTTTATGACAATTTGCAATGGAATTTTAGAAAAATACTTTTTCTTCCTTCTTAAAATTTCTTCTATATATTTTGAATATTTCATGTAATGTCATTTCTATAGATTTATTCTAGAAGATTACTTTTAAATAAAAATATAAAATTGTGCAGCTACACTGTAATGAATTCTTTATTTAATAAGCTTAATTAAATTACATATAGTTTTAAAAATTTAACTCTTTTCTGAGTGTGAAAATGTGTAGTTGTACAAACAAAATTTACAAAAAAATAATGCTGTAAATCTAAATATACCTTTTATATGATAAGTTATAGCTCAATTATAAAATTTAAATATAAAAAATTATATTTAAATTGTTACAGAACTAATTTTTTTCTTTATATAACGCTTAGATTTGACCTTTTATTAACCTTACAATTCAATTTACCATACTATTCTGGTATCAATGTGTCAAACTCAAAGAAAAATATTATCCCATTCTCCCTTAAATTACATTATTAATACCTACTAAAAGATTTAAAGTTAGAAAGAACGTTTTCTATTTAATAATTCTTGAAATTTCATGATAAATGATGCATTATGGTGGGTAGGAAAAACTTCAGTCTTTTAATAATTTAAAAACTTTTTAATGAATGTTCTATTTAATATTTTAATTAAAAATAAAATAAATTGAAGAAACAGAAATCTATAAATACTAAATTATAAACATTAGAAAAGAAAATTTCATTATAAATGCAGTACATCTCTCTTAAAATATGATGTATTAAACTGTATCGTTATTTTTGTAATTGTTAATTTATTAATTATTAAAATTCTATAATTATGAGTTATTATTTTAAAAAAATATATAACAACACTATAACACTTTTTAAAATCTGTTTCTTTAATCATACCTTCTCTATAATTTGAAAGAGCCTATGTGAATTATAAAGACGATTACTCAAAAAATAACTTGATTTTTTGCATAATTAAATATCATTTATAACATTTTTAATGATGTAAAAACATTCAAAAATTTCACAGATTTCTTTTTGATTATTTTTCATTAAGTTGATCTTTGATTTTTGTAAGAATAAACTCTTAAATGACATTTATTATGCTGTGTTTTCATGGATTATTCTAGATTTTTGAAGAGCTATTTATTTATTATTTATTAATTTTTTTAATTTAAATTTTTTTGTTTAAGTATACTGTACATCTGGAGATTTAGTACAGACGACTAGTAAAGTTTCCCCATTGATGCATGACAAATGAAAGAATACGATAAATTAAAACAAAAACATTACCTTATTTTTCTTTAACTACATCATTAATGTTCTCTGAACAAAATTAAAGTCGGAAGCGGTAAACTTTTATTAAGAAAGGTAAAGTAATTTAATCAAAATCAATTACTTCATGTTTTTCTTAATTTTTTTTTTTTCATCTAAGGTCAGGAGATTTTCCATTAGTAAGCTTCAGAGATATTAAAGATACTGCACACTTTTCTAATTTATGAAATATAATTTATAGCTAGATCATAAACATTAAACAAATGAATTTAAAGTAGAATATATTCTGTATCTGTAAATGTACTTATAGAGCAAAAATTCATCATTTATCCGGAAACAGTTTTTCTTATTTTTATTACAAAATAAAAAAATCTCATAATATGTAATTAACATTTAAAAAATATTTTTATGTATTTTAGTATAAAATTTTTAAAAACTTATTTTTATATCATTTAATCGATTTTGCTTTTTGTTATATAAGATTGAATAAAAATAACAATTTTCTTAGAAGACTGCAAAGTAAACAAAGAAACAATTCTATGAGCATAAATTGTCGTTTATTAAAATTATAATATAAAATAAATATATATAAAACTTCACTAAACATTGATATTGAGGAATAAACAATATAAAGATATGGCTTTCTAACATTTTAACAGTTATAAAAGTAACTTCTCTCTGTCAAAAATTCCTTATCTTCGATTTAGATCTTTGTTTAACAGGAAAAAGTTCAATTTAAAATAACTATTTATTTCTTTAAATTTATTTGTGGTTAATTCAGAATCAGTGGAGAGACACTCAGATGAAAACATATTAAACTGGTTAAGGTATCTTCCTTTAATCTATGAATTAATGTACAAAAGTCTTTACATGGCAGTAGGACGAACGTCCGCACGTGTCGACAGACAGTAGTTCTAACAAAGGAACAGGTTAAGACAAAGGGTCATAAAACCTTTTGTTTGGTTATTGGGTAGGTCCCTCTAGTGGGTCAAATTGGTATGCGTCGAGAGTATCGACACCTCCCCTCAATTTGATATCACGGTGAACCTTCTATGGGTCCGATACCCATGTTGGCGACGCACGACCGGTGTTTGTTCNAAATTGAAGAATGTAATTAACTTTTTTAAATACATGTTTAAGTAATTTGAAGAGATACAGTAAAATTTACGGTTATAGGATGTTTGGGAGTTATATTCTTATGTATATACATTCAATCTTACAAAGTAATAATAAAATATTTGATTAAAAATCTTCTTTAAATAATTATTTCTTGAAAGACTGCTTACAAAATGAATTTTCTATAATTAAATTTTAACAATTTATAAAAAGGTTCATTAATAACATGAAAGACTGAGGATTATAAATGTGAAAATATTTTGAATTTTCATACAGTTAAGTATTAAATATTATGTATAACCATGTAAAATTATTATAAAGTACATCAAAACTTTCTTAGCTTCTTTAGTTTTTCTATTTTTATAAATAACATTTCAAAATCCTTCGTATACGATAAATTTAAGACAAATATTTTCAATAAATTCATAAATTATATTCATCTACTGGAAAATAATACATTCATACTCCTAATTTTATACGAAAAATTGATTTATAGTTTTCTCTGTTTTAAAATTCTCGATATATTGATTATAAAATACATATATACATCAGGCGAAAGAACTTACAAACATACGTTAAATTCTAGATTTTATGACAGGAATTCAATTTTATACCATTTTAACAATTAATAATCTTCAAGTTGTGTATCCAAAACATTGAATTTTTCATTTATAAATTGTTTATTTCCAGAATATAATTGATATATGGTAGATAATATGCATTACCTATCATTACTTTCAGGAATGGACCATCTATTTCCATTTAATATTTTGCTGTACTGAGCGCAACTTGCAGATGGAGTGGAGTGAGGTCTATCTGTAACAATGATTACAATTTAGTTTTTTTTCTAAATAATTACAAGTTTATAAATTAATATTACCAAAATTTTCTAGATAATAATTTGCCAGATTAAATCATTTAATAAGGAATTGTAAGCATGCAGTGAATTAAATTTGTGGTTTTCTTTATTAAAAGTATTAAAATTCTTTAAATACCATGATGCATTACATCTGTAAATCCATATCTAGCATCACCTTCTTCGTATTCTCGATTCTGTTTAGATTTATCATGTTTTTCATGTTTCTAAAAATATAATTCGAATTTAAAGCTTTAATAACAGATTAAATAACATTAAAATATTAAATTATCAATTAATACATTATCCTAAAAATTACTTTAAATTAAATTATTAAATATCTTAAGTAAATGAATTTAATATTTTAAATATTTATTCCTCTTAAATCAACGTTTCGAGTTCTTTAATTAATGAATCCTCTTTGCTAGAATGAACTTAATTAGAAATTTAAAAATAAGGAAAAAAATATATTAAATTTATCAAATTTTATTTTAAAAATTATTAAGTAAATTTAATGAAAAACTATTAATTTAATTTTTTAAAATTTTACTTTAAGTTAATTTATTTGTGTTTTAATTTTGAGCCATTTTAAGAATTTTAGAATATAAACTTTTTTTTTAATTTGAGGAATTATTTAAAAAATGGAGTAAAAATTACAAGATTTGTGACTGTAGAAGCAGAAGAAAGCAATTTTAAGTTATTAAGGATTTTATATCCAACAAATTCTAAATTAAGTTTTGAAGAAATAAACCAACGACCATCCTATTTTCTTGCTAACAAGATTTTGATATTGGATAGACGTGCAGCATTTCAGTAATGATCATTTTGTATTGGAAGTAGCAGATAAAAAATTGAGGAAAAAATAAAATAAAATAAAAAGATTTATAAAGTTATATCTGAGGCATTACTATATCATCACGAAGGGGTTGGGGTATGTCATAAAGATGCTCATTTCCTCTGATGTTTGGTCTGTTCAAACTTCTACATCTATCTCCATCGACTCTTCCATCATCTCTTCCAGCAAAAGGGATGTTACTAGTAGCATAAGGTGTTGGAAAGTAAATAGATTCCCTATTTTGATCGTAAGTTTTCTCTAATTCTCCCATCGCTAGTGCATCAGTTTTTGGATCTTCAGAATGGCGAACACCTAGATTTAAAAAAACATATTTGAAATTTAATGTATATTAATTTACTTATTTATCAAGTGGACATCACATATATATACTTTAAAAATTTCAATAACGTTAAAAATATATTTAAAATTTAAAAATTATAATTATATAAGAAGATTAGTAAATATAATCCTTCTGAAATATTTTTTAGTCATTTTATAAATTACATACATTTTTTATTCCATTCGATTATAGAAATTCCCAGAAGCTATAAGTAATTCGATTTATAAAAGTCAGTATAAAAAAACGTAATTTTAGATTAAAACGTTGAAAAATTGTTGAAAAAAAATAACAAAACGAACATTAGAAAGATTAAAAAGTACAATTTTTTAAAAAAATGAGTAAATCTTATAGAGTAGAAGGACTATTTTTACTATCAAATATATGATTAATATTAAGTTTCTAGGGCAACTAACAGAAATCAGTGTAGTGGTTCAAGTCTAGAACAGTTAAGGAGAAAATGTTTCTTTTAGAAGAGTGATCGCTGCAAAATATACACTACTTTTACTGTATATAACAGAAGAGATGCCATCAATTATAAGTTGATTTGGGTTAGCATCTTAATAATTAGAAATGTTAATGAATGATTGATATAGAAAAATATGATTTTCTAGAATATTTAATATACCAGCACTTTCATCTTAATTTTTATACAATCTCTTTATAATTATTAAAATTATTACGCTTGCAATTTGAAAAAAAACTGTAGACCTATAAATTCCCACTGTTGTCCGTCTGTCTGTCCTTAATGTCGCGAATAGTGTTAGATAGATGAAAGACGAGACCAGGAATGAACACCTTAGAAGTAAGAGGTTCCCAGATTAACTACATGCGAACTTTCAATATAAATCGGAAGTCATGTTATTTAAATTTAAAAATTTCCCCTCAAAGGTGTTAGATATAGCACCGGCACGACTCTATTGTTAAAGGAAAAGTATGATGTACAGGAACAAGACAATACTAATTTGAAGTGTAGAGCATATATTTTAAATTAAATACATTAAAAATATGATAAAAAATTGCAGCCTGGCATCATAACTGTTTAGAATTAATATTTAGAATTACACAGCTATTAACTAAGAAGTAGAAATTCTTTTAAATATTCATTTCTCTAAAAAATTTTCTCCATTTTTAAATTTAAAAAATTGAACCTTTTAATAAAATATAAATATAATTAAACTATTCGTAATATGTATCATTGTAATTTAAAAATAATTTCAATTATTGTAAATAATTACAAGATATGAATGTAATTTAATACTGTATAACATTTAAAATTATGTCTGTGTAGACATAATTATAATTTTAAAGAGAATTTTAAGTGAATTTAATAGGGAGAACATAAAATTTGAGAAAAAAAAAAAACTGAAAATAATTATTGTATATAAATGCATTTATTAAAATTAAAAAATTTAATATCAGACTTCACCTTCATAGAGATTTGTCATTCTTGGACTACGTTTCCTGCATATCAATAAAAAAACAGCAACAGATACAGCCACCAAAACAACAGCAGCACAGCATATTGGCACGATGAAAGAAAGACTTCTGTATCTTCTCGAAGGATCTGTTAGATTATCCGGTTGCACGGTTGCTAAATAATATAAAAGTTTGAAAGTAAAATCGATTTTAATAACCTGAAAATTCAATTTTTAATGGATCAATATCATTCAGACACAATAAACGCTCAAAAATTCTTTAATAAATTTTCAATGTTAGAAAATAGGGGAAAAAAAATAATAATTGTAATATATTTAAAATATAATTATAATGATTAAAATGCTAAGAGCATGTTGCTAGTAGTGCCATCTAGTAAATTAAAACGAAACAAATATAATTAATTTAATATTAATTAATTTTTTTTATTTCATTAATAAATAATTATTATTATACTTTATAGTTAGATTATATTTTTCATTCTTTCATTTTAAATAAAAAAAATTAATGTAGCATTTCAAAAAATCTGATTACTTAAATATGCAATATAAGATAAATGAAATGAATTAATTCTTCTTATTTAAAATTAATGCAAAAATCGAACATAATTTTCCTTAATATTTAAGAGAAAAAATATATTTTTTTAAAATAAAGCAATTTATCTTTTAAATGGATAATTGAAAGAATAAATATTTTATTTTTATGACAATTTGCAATGGAATTTTAGAAAAATACTTTTTCTTCCTTCTTAAAATTTCTTCTATATATTTTGAATATTTCATGTAATGTCATTTCTATAGATTTATTCTAGAAGATTACTTTTAAATAAAAATATAAAATTGTGCAGCTACACTGTAATGAATTCTTTATTTAATAAGCTTAATTAAATTACATATAGTTTTAAAAATTTAACTCTTTTCTGAGTGTGAAAATGTGTAGTTGTACAAACAAAATTTACAAAAAAATAATGCTGTAAATCTAAATATACCTTTTATATGATAAGTTATAGCTCAATTATAAAATTTAAATATAAAAAATTATATTTAAATTGTTACAGAACTAATTTTTTTCTTTATATAACGCTTAGATTTGACCTTTTATTAACCTTACAATTCAATTTACCATACTATTCTGGTATCAATGTGTCAAACTCAAAGAAAAATATTATCCCATTCTCCCTTAAATTACATTATTAATACCTACTAAAAGATTTAAAGTTAGAAAGAACGTTTTCTATTTAATAATTCTTGAAATTTCATGATAAATGATGCATTATGGTGGGTAGGAAAAACTTCAGTCTTTTAATAATTTAAAAACTTTTTAATGAATGTTCTATTTAATATTTTAATTAAAAATAAAATAAATTGAAGAAACAGAAATCTATAAATACTAAATTATAAACATTAGAAAAGAAAATTTCATTATAAATGCAGTACATCTCTCTTAAAATATGATGTATTAAACTGTATCGTTATTTTTGTAATTGTTAATTTATTAATTATTAAAATTCTATAATTATGAGTTATTATTTTAAAAAAATATATAACAACACTATAACACTTTTTAAAATCTGTTTCTTTAATCATACCTTCTCTATAATTTGAAAGAGCCTATGTGAATTATAAAGACGATTACTCAAAAAATAACTTGATTTTTTGCATAATTAAATATCATTTATAACATTTTTAATGATGTAAAAACATTCAAAAATTTCACAGATTTCTTTTTGATTATTTTTCATTAAGTTGATCTTTGATTTTTGTAAGAATAAACTCTTAAATGACATTTATTATGCTGTGTTTTCATGGATTATTCTAGATTTTTGAAGAGCTGTGCTCAAGAAGAACGAAAATGTTATTTTTAAATATCTTTTTTAAAAGTTAAATTTTTAAAGTAAGATTTTCTAAAAGAGATATAAATTTTTGTTGTAAAGAATTAGATCAAATAGGAAAGTGTATTTTTATATATCTATATATTTTCAAATTCACATAAATTAATTTAATCATTATCCTATAGTTTCTAAGCTATTCACTGTGATATTTTAATAAATTATTCAGAATTATATGATGTCAATTCTCGTTATTAAATCATGTTTATTAGTACAACAAATGGTACAGTCACGAATTAGCCTCGAACACAGAGAATGCGCCTAAATTTTAGTGTTTGATATAAGAAAAGTAATTAAAAATGTTCATTTGTAATTGACCTGTGTCTCATTTCATTTATCTGAAGTTCTGGACAAAAATCATCCTCTCTCAAAGAGGCACAATTTTCACATTAAACTGCTTATATTTAGATTGAATGAAGCAAAATATAAGCAGCTAAATTCGCATGATTCTTCTTGAATCATGCGAATTTAGCAGTTGGAAAAGAAATCGTTAATAAAAAACGTTCAAAAAACTGGGCAGATTTTGGAACTATTTTGACCTATTTATGAATCTTGAAGGAACATATGTTACAATTTTCATACGTATTATCTAATTATCTTATGATTTCGTGTATTTTAATAAAAAAAACTAAATGTATTTTTTAAATTTTCCTACATGCAAGATAAGCAGGTTTGTGATAAAGTATCATTACTTATAAAAAATAAATAATGAATATAAATAATGACATAGATAATAAATCTTTGTAAATTTTAGATTTATAATGTTTGAAACTTAAGATATTTATCAAAAAATACCTTTATTCTTAATAATTTAATTGACATAAAATTTTTATAACTGTTTACAGTAATTTGAGAAGAAATAGTACATTGCCAAAGACAAAAATATTCGAAAATAAATTAAATTCCTTTTAATGAAGTGTAAATTATTTCTTTATTTTATAATTTTCGTATAAAATAATAAAAAAAGCAGACAAAATGGCAATTTATAACTAAATTTTTTAAAAAAGAATATAATTAAATTGTTACATTTCTTGCAATCTATACGCGACATTTTTTCTTCGAATTCCAGATCTAATTGTTTCTTTTCAAAGAACGTGGTCTAAAAAGCTAAAAATAAAAAGAAAATAAAAAGAAAATTTACCTTTTTCCCCTGAAGCTTTCAAGAAAACTAAATTATGAGAACTTTTCGCCTCATATATTGAATCCATCTTTGTGAATTTCATTGTTATAATTCAAAAAGTTTAACGCAAAAGTATTAAAAGAAATTGCACGATTGTGTAACTTAATTTAAGTTTACTTTCTAAATTAATTATAATTAATTTTTAACACAAATTAGAGCATTAAATATCATAAATTTTAATACAATTCACATATATTCAACAACACATAAGAATTATTTCATAATTCTGTATTTTTTCCAGACATATCCATATTAACTTTTAAAAAATTTCATTTAAGATTAATTTTTTATTTAAGTAAATTAAAAAAAAAACAAATTAATTCAGTTTACTCCAATTTTTGATATAAAAATTCCAGACAATTCTTAAAGTTAAAATATTTAATAAAACAAGAAATTAATTATTTATAGAAATGCAATATTGTACTTTAGGTAAAGACATTTTATTAAATAAAAAATAAAGGATTATAAATAAGAAAAAACAATTTAATTTAAAATATTTTTGGCCAGCTTTAATTTTTTTATTTTTTTGTTATAGAAGTTGTTCTATTACCTTTTATACATAAAGGATTTAAGGTCACATTGTTTTGAAATCAAATTAAATATATAGACATACCCTTATATATCTTATATATAAATATATAGAAAAAGTCTCTGAAGTTCAAAGAAATAATTTTTTATTTTTGATGAAAGAAAAGAAATGTGATTGAAAATCCTAGATTTATATATATAAATTACTAAATTTTGTAATAAAAAATTATCATCAATCTCAAATAAATCTTTAAAAATTTTATTTTACTAGCTCATTTTATAACGTAATAAAATAGTAATTATACGTTTTGTCTGATTTATAATTTAATTATAGATTAAATCATATTAAATATAATAATTTTTACCTGTTTTTAATTATTATGATTATTATTAACGAGATAAATTGCTTGTATTTGCGTTATTCAACAGAAGTTTATAGAATTTTCGGTATAATTTTTTTTTTATTTAAAAAAAAGTTGAAAATATTCTAATTAATGATTCTACTATAAATATTAAATAATTAATATAATTATATATGAAAAATACATTTTGAAATAGTTTATTTTAAAAATAAAACTGCTTTATTACGGTAAAATTTTAAACAGAAAGTAAGCATACTATTTTAGTTAAATTTTTAAAAATTCTATAAAAAATTGATTAAAAAAAAGCAGGGATAAAAGAAAGAGATTGCTGCTATTATTATTCTGATAAAAACTCACCTCCTGTCACAGTAAGAGTCGATACTAGATAATCGGCTTCTTTCACACCTACAACGTTGTGCGCCGACACCAATATGTTATACCAGGTTCCAGGTGCCAAATCAGATATCACTACTTTTTCTTGGTCAGAATGAATTTGAGAGGAGATAAGAATCCATTCTTGTTGTCTTTGTGGTTTATATTGAACTACAAAGAATTCTATAGGGCATCCTCCGTTTCTCCAAGAAGATAATCGAAGAATGATACTTGTAGCATTTCTATTTATCCAGCTTTGTGTTGTTGGAGCTATCGGTGCTGAGAAGAAAAAGATAAAGTGAATAATATTGAATTAATAAATAATACCAAATTAACAGGTTATACTGTAATCGTTTTTTATTTATATTATAACTATTTCCTAAACTATTTGGAAATTTATTCTTTGCTTGAATTAAAAAAATATCAATTTCTATTATAAAATGTTTTTTATAAAATACTATGTAATAAATCAAGTAAATATTTTAGAAAAATTATAGTCTATACATATATTTCAATTATATAACGTATAATTTTAAAATTGTGTAGAACCTTAGAAACTCTATGATTCATACTACTATTATAGACCAAAAAATCTTTCTTTTAGCTTTCCACTAAAAGAAAGATTTTATAGACAATAGTTGAACAATCCAGAAAGTATTCAGGAGATCTTCACTGACAAATTTACACCATTATCATTAGCAATTTCCATTTTCGGTAAGAAATATTTTCTCAGAAGTTATAGAAGATCTATTGAGTTATCTGATACCCTAGTGCTTTGCGGAGTAGATCTGAAAAGCTTGCTGATGGGAAACAGTTTGCAAACCAATCCTTCTCGACTCTGCTTCCTTTTTGTTGCAATAGAATTGATTTTGAAATTCAAAAAGTTTTACGTTGAGAAACCTATGATTTCCCGCCCCAAATAAAATACAAAAGGTTGATCTTCCGATAAAATCAAAGCCATCTTTCAAGTCTTTATAGATTTCGACGGAAAATCGTTACGAATTACTTACTATAATATTTCAATTTAAACTTTAAATGGAATTTAGTAGTTTTTTATGAAAGCAATGGCGAATACGTACAAGTGTATTCAGCATCTTTACATAAATAGCATACTGTTAGTGTATTGTACAGTAAAGATTAACTATGGTATATTTACTTGTGTTAACTAAGAACAGAATTTTGTTGATATCAAAGATATATCATTTAGTAGTTATTCCAAAATTGTGTGGCCATCTACCTTTTCATACAATAGAGAGACATACTGCAATTTTAACTTCATCAATCAAATTGTAATACTTAAATAGTTTAAAGATTCGTGATCAAACGACGATAAGTTGTAACTGCGATTGAACACGAATGTCGTTAAATTTGTAATTAATGAAGAAATCGTTTTCTTAATGATCGCACGTGTGTCGAACGACCAGAAGTCACCAAAGTAGCCAACAGTCTGTTCTCTCATCAATATCCCGGTGTTAAAGACATCATCTAACAATACCAGTTTCACTTTTCTAACAGTAAGAAAGTACCGTTAGTATTGTCGAAGGTCGACAACTTAAACAACTTTACAGATCTTTCACGACCATCTGGAATTGAGGAAAAACTTCACTTCAAAATAGTTTTTTTATCAATTAAATTTATAAGAGGATGTTGAAAGATGAACTTAAGACATTGAATAAAAAATGTGTGTGAGATGAACATTTTGTACAGTGTATATTGATAAATTCATATTGATGTAAAGAAATTCACGTAAATTGAAGTGATATAAAAATATTGAGAACTTGTACTGCAAAAAATAATAGAGTACTGTACGTCATCCTATATATTTACTGTAAGTACAAACAGGTCAAAAATTATATTTATCACAAACAAATATATATTTTTATATTGTATTTGTATTATATAAGAGTACATAGTAACTGTTTATGTTTACTTTTATTCTATAAAATACTTTCTTCAGCTTAGTAAACATTTAAGACGATTTTGCAAAGACAATAACATGAAGCATTTTTCACTTAAAAAAATAAAAAATTATACATTTTTTTCTGTAAAAATAATGTAACTTTTATACGTTTAATTTGGGCTATATTTCGGAATTTACCAGGAATCAAAATATTTTACAATTCGCAGTATTATGATATACATCACAGTGTATGGCAAAAAACACGGAATTTACGATTATACCTGTAAATATACCTTATAGAGAACAGTAATTTATACATTTTAAAAATATAAGAAATTAAGTGAAATATAATATTTAAAAGTTTTGAAGTTTTTGATAATGAATGTCCCCGCTTATCCTACCATATTTTAAAAATCTTGATCATAAAAATTGCTTCTATTTTATCATTCAACTATTTGCCCTGGAACGAATATCTCTTCGTTTCAAAATTCTTGGCATAGCCATCGATCTTTTTGGACGATCGGTACAATTCTCGGATTGACCACTCATCTCCTCTTCAAGATTCTCTTCCGAGTGGTTGCAATAGTATTACTATCCTTCTTATCTTCCAAACACGAATAATGCAATGTTTCAAAAAGATTGATCATATTCATGACAACAGTTACATGTCATTTGAAAATAAATCATCCTATCTTATTCACTGAAAGTTCATTCTTTGTAAAAAAAAAAAAAAAGATAAAAGTATCATACCTTTAATAAATGCATTTTGATTAAAACAAAATTTAAATTGATGTAATATAAAAAGATCCTCAAATTCAATTTTCACAGCCATCTACAACTGTTGGACAAAATACATTTTCCATTGTTAAATGATACATAGGAATATGTAGTTTGAATTTAATCGTTGTATAAGTTAAATGAAAATTTATAAATGATAAAGTTAAAGTTATTTTTTAACAAGAAAATTGAAAATTCTGTTTTTTTCCATCTTTCTCACAAAACAAAATTGTTAGGTTTATCTTTCTTATCTGAAACTATGCTCCTATGACTCTGTTTTAATGAACAGAACTAATACTAAAACAAAAAATAAAATAAAAATAAACTTGTCTTATCAAAAACACTTTAAATATTTTATATATTTTACTTTTCATAAATAAGGTTAAATATGAAAATGTATAATATTTTAAAACTAGATAAATATAATATACATAACTATTGTTCTCGAAATAATAATAATGAAATTCTATTAATAAAATATCTAATTAAATTTCTATTTATTCATTTAATAATAACTGTTACACAGTTATTCCTACCAAGAATTATATAATACATCCAAACAAAATTACAGGTATAACATACAAATAAAGATTTTTCAATACATAAAGAGATAGAGTTAATAATAGAATACAAATTATACTATTTATACAAAAATGAACACTGCAACAACTTAACGAACCAGCTTTAAAATTATACACAAAGTGCGAACGATACTATTTATGCTATTATTTTATTAGCTTTTTAATTAATACAAGTCTGACATTATTAACCTCAAAAAAATTCAATTGTTATTGTTGTTCAAGGGTTTTTTCTCCTTTAATCAATGAAGAAAGTCTTTTTTCTTCACTGAACGAAGGAATAAAAAACAAGTCCCAAAAAGATACTGAGCAGATAGGGTAAATGAGAATAAAATTCAATAGATGTTTATTTAATTTTTATTAAAATTGCTTATATAAAAACATTAGTATAAGCTAAGACAAATATATGTAATAAGCTATATGATAATTTCATTTATCAAAGAAATATGATTCGATATTATTGATATTTATTGAATCAAAAGTCTATTAACAATATGTCAAACATTAATTTGAAACAAAAATAGATTGTGTCCTATAAATTTGTGGCAATAACATTTAACGAAATTATAACAATTAATAGTGATTAATGTCTTTATTAAATATTATGAATTATTTTTATACTGTATTTTTTATTGTTAAATCGTATTTATAAGATAACTGTCAGATTAGTTACATGGTAGCACAGAGTTATTTTGGGTAAATTACGACAGCAATATGGCTTCTAACACTATAAATAATAGTTTTTTTTTTATTTTTATGTACTATTATTTCAAGAAAAATTTATTTTTAAAAAATTGCGATTATAAGAAAAATTTATTGTTCAAATTTGAAAAGAAATTAAATATTAACATCTTTAAATAAAAAAATTAATTAGATAAATGTATTATTAATCCAGTTGTAAACAAACAACATTCTAGAAATAACGATTTTGTTTTTCTTAATTTTTCGTAACATAAAAAATTAATTTTTTTAAATTGTACTCGTACAGTACCGTACATTTATTATGCTTTGGAAAAAAATTAAATAATCTTTGTAACACTTTAAAGGTTTAAACTGATTCTCATAAATGTTAACTAGCGAAATGAATTAAAACAAATTACAAAAAATGGTTTAGATTTCTAATTAAACGATGGAATTTTTGTTAGTCTAATAGACAAAAAATAATGCATTAGTTAGTAAATGGCCTATTTTTACTTTCCCAGGAGCAAGAGAAAAAATTAGAAGAATTGAACTTGTTCTTATTTTTGTTAAGTAATTAAATTTGTTACGTATGTTAAATTTAAACGTCCAGTTTTCCAGTAAGTTAAACATCTTTTACATCGAATATATATTTATATATAACTACAGATAGTATCTACAGTTACATATAAATGATATTAATACAAACTTTATTACTTAACATTTTAAAAACTATTGTCAACAATAAAACACATTTATCTTACAGATAAATGTGTTTTATTGTTGCAGATAACGCAGCAGTTGCAGATAAAAATTCAATAATAAGTCAATTAAAAAATTATGAAAATTACACGATATAAGCCTATATATTTATATTTATCTTTCATTCCGTTGAAAGTGTTGTGAATAGTTTGACGTCAATGACAACTTATTTAATAGTTATTAAAATATAGACTAACATACAGTATAATGTATACAATATTATACGAGTTATAATCGTACTACAACGTTACATTAAATTATATTATCACTATAATTATTACGATTAGCAAGATGTTAGTATAGATCGAAGTCTTATTATATATGGTCTGCGAAATGCGAAGTAAGATTCTACGAACTGAACCAAGCATTGTAAAATAAGAAAAAAATTTAGAAATAATTTTACAAATAATTTCAGACTATATTCTGCGATTTCTTAAAGAACATCTTGAATTTCTATAATGACAAGTGAAAAAACAAATGAAAACGAGCAATTATTTTATTGTGAAATCGTCACAATGCCGGCCTGCAATTTTTAATCATATTTTCAATTTATTTAATTTAATATATGTGATCTCCACCTGAAATTAGTAGAGTCTTGCCTTTGTACACCATACCTTTCCTTCTAGCAATACAATCCTTTCTCCCTTTGAAAGAAAATTTTTGAATTGAAATAACGTGGCTCCCGGTTTGCAGGTTTGCACCGGAAGTCATGATTAACGAAATCGGAATTTGTTTGGACACGTGGTTCTCTAAAGATCCCGTGCGGACTATATATCTGGAAAATAACTATTACAGTATATGGAAATGAATCAGCGTAAATGCCTATTTTGTGCAATAACGTGTTGGTTAATGTTTTTAAGTAATTTAAACATGCACTACATTATCTTCAGAATTATTAACGAGTATATGTAAACAAATCGAAATCTTGTAGCAGCGTGGATTAGTTCATAATGTACGACAACGTCTGTCTACAACGTTTAGATTCCATATAGTTTATGATATTTTGCAAACACAAGATTCGTCCGGAAATACAACATTTCGATAATCCGGCACCTACTGGAGCGCGTCGGATTAACGAATTTATACTGTAAACGGATTTTTTAGTAGGAAAACTTGAGAACGTCGTTCAAAAGTTACAAATTTTATAAAATAAGGCATTCGCTCTTTAAGGCAAACGCAGAATTATGGTTTATGCAAATTCAGTTTGATTCTTAAAGTCAAAAAATGTTACACTAAAGAATACGACAAAAATATGCTTTCCATTCAAAATATTTCTTTAAACAAAATGTTGATTTACTTTAAGTAATTCCTCGTTTGTATGACCATAAAAGAGGAATCACTTTCATATTCAGTATTATTAATTTATTCATATCTACTTTTTCAATTGAATTTCGATTCATTAGTTTTTGTCAGCTAAAACATGCACAAAAATAGTTTAAAATATATATACGTTTATATTTTACTAAAACGCTCTCTCTTCTTTTCTTCTCTTATCTTTTTCTTAGGGCCTGTGGCCCTTGCCCTTTAGTTTTTTCTGATCGGCTAGCGTCTTCTGATTGGTCGAACTTAGTGATGCTTCGAGTAATTAGCTCATGGTTCAGCTGACGCTCTGTCTGTTGATTGGTTTAGCTATGCGATCTCTCGACTGTTTGGCTTGTGATCGACTTCGGGTTGTGAGCAGGGTATAAGAAAGAAAATAGAAAAATGAAAGAAACAAAACAGCAGCAAAACATTAAACCATTTAAATTGATTTTCCCCCACATATGCATTGAGCTTATATATATCAAATCAGAAACACGAAAACGATACTATATCATAAAATTTTTCGCCATTAAAAAAGTATTTTCTTTACATTATGTAACTCCATAACTTTTAAAAATTGACTTTGTTTTTAAAGAAAATCTTTGCTTTCGACAAACTGCTTTGCTTAATTCGTGCAATTTCTTCAAACATTTTATATTCAAAATAAAATTCCTTTTTAAATAAAAACTTTCGGCTTTATTATGAACTTTTTATTACTCATTGCAATCCTCTCTCTTGATGTTCCTACAATTTTCAACTTTGAAATTTATGAATTTCTTTTAGCAATTGCTGAGGATATTTTTAAAATTGCTTTTAAAAGTTATTTCCAAGAGATTCTGTAATGAATAATTTAAATTTGTAAAATCTTTCTTTATAGTTGTATGATTAAGTTTAATATCGATTCCAATGACAGATAATTCAAAACATATGAAAAAATTTTCAATATTTTATATAAAATATTTTTAAAAGTCATAAACGAAAGTACAGTAAGTATTTCAATACATTAATCATCATACTAAATGAAGAAATGTAAATTAATTTTTCATTTCTGAGAAAACATTTGAGAAGTACTGTATGACATATAAAATCTATAAGGTAAATAAAAAAGATTTAAATTCTATCATTAATCCTAAATGTCAATAGATCTGAACTGATATAAAAGTAATTTTTTATTACAGAAAAGAAAGATTTAATTTAGAAATTTGAGAGATGTACTCAGAAAATAGGACAATTAACTTTAATGAGAGGAAGAAAAATAGTATAATTTTAAATATATTTTAATAAATCCAATACTATACAATTTAATTTACTAAAAAACTTTGACATTTGCGAAGTTTTTAAAACATTTTTTGTTGCTGAAAAATTTTAAATATCTTTTTTAAAAGTTAAATTTTTAAAGTAAGATTTTCTAAAAGAGATATAAATTTTTGTTGTAAAGAATTAGATCAAATAGGAAAGTGTATTTTTATATATCTATATATTTTCAAATTCACATAAATTAATTTAATCATTATCCTATAGTTTCTAAGCTATTCACTGTGATATTTTAATAAATTATTCAGAATTTATTATTATTTTTTAATAAACTATTTTAAATTAAGTTATAATATTTATGAAGTGTATGATGTAAACATAACTTCGTAAACTTGTATGTAAACATGAGATACTTTACGTTCGCTGAATAAATATATTTACTTTAAATAATTTATATTTTATATTCATGTATATCTATATGTATATTATATTCACATATTTAATTTTAATATAATTTAAATCGATTTTTCCATATTTTCAATCTAGGTTATGTCAGTTTAAGTATACAAATCGATAAATTTAAGTATAAAAACAGATTTTCTTCATATTTAAATCGTAATAATGAATTTATAATAATTAACATATAAATTGTGCGTTTCGGTTAAATCTAACGAAAACATTTCGATTTATGTCAATGTAAATAATTTAGAAATATTTAAGACTTTATGTTTAATAGAATTAAGCAGACAAGCAAAGAAAAATAATGATGAATAATTAGTGACAACAAATAAAATATTTAAGGACAATAATTGATTACAAATGTTAAAATTATAAATAATAAATTTAAATTAAGTTGAACATGTATGTATTTGGTGGTTTAAATAAGCTAAAAGTTTAGATATCTTTATTCATTATTTTAAAAATAAACAGAAAAATAATTAATATGAATATAAATATTTCAAGATTATTATAAACTTAACTTATTAAAATTGTATTAATTTAAATATGTATATGTAGCACGCAAAATTCACATAAAATAGATTCCACTCTCAAAATAATTATAGAATAAAATTAGTGAGGTAATTTCATTAAAAATTCCAACAATTCTCAGCATAAAATTTTCCTAAATAAACCTTTTCTATTATAAATAGATGATAATATATATTTAATATATAAATAAGTGGCTATTCATATCTTGAAATTCAGACATTTTCTTGTTTTTAATGCGAAATATTCAAATTAAAAACAGATCATTTTTAATTTACATTATTTTATATTTTACTTTAATTAAGTTAAATATTTAAAATTGAAATGTATAAAAAATATTTAAACTATTTATAATTAATAGGAAATTGCTGAAAACAAAATACTGAAATAACGAAAAAGATATTTTTATCACGAAATCAAATTTATTCTTATTTGCAATCATTAAACTTCATTAATGATACAATAGCTGAGAAGAATACAAATTTTTAATTGAGAGGGATACCAGATACTTAAATAGTTAAATTCAGCTTCTAGAATTTCACAGAAACTAAATAAATAATTGAAAATAAATATCTTTACTGAGATGAAAATATATAAAGTATTTAAAATATATTAGGAATAGTAGAAAGATATATTTAGAATCTAAAATCTTGGAGAGATCAGATCTAGAGGAAAGTAGTCATTTATCACAAGTATATAAATGTTATCCATTGTAAATCTAAGCGATAAATATACAATATCATTATTTATGATTTTGTTTATCCGGATTTTAGTTTTCATTTTGACTTCAAAGGGTGGACTGAAAAAATTGAGTAAAAATTCCAACAGGGAGAAAAAAAGGAGAAAAAAATTCATTCAAAATACTATTGAAGGAGTTCGAGCGTTCAAAACTAAATTGCTTTCTAAATTCTTCAAGTGCAATATTCACTTTTTGGATTCATACTCTTCAACGAATTTATTTTAAAAATGTTATATTTAGTTAGAAGTCAACGCGAAATTTTTTTGTATGTAATGATAGAACCTTCTAAAAATCTTATTTTCACAGTTAAAAAATGTATTTCCTAATATAAACTGATAAACACTATATATAGCGAAGAAAGTATTGAAATTCCGTAAAAGAGTAATTATTATCTTAAAATTTCTTCTTCCATAAAATGATGTGGTAAATTTACCGCTCTTTCTGAAGATTTCAATAACCACATAATGCATGCTTGTCCATATGCTATCGAAGCACGAAGAATAAATTTAAAATATTTATTTTAAACCATATCAATAATATATTCGTAAAATTTATTAATTAAATTATTATAATGTAAATTTTTACATG
This sequence comes from Centruroides sculpturatus, assembly GCF_000671375.1. NCBI lineage: Eukaryota > Metazoa > Arthropoda > Arachnida > Scorpiones > Buthidae > Centruroides > Centruroides sculpturatus. The sequence goes on along the minus strand of NW_019386418.1, from coordinate 30,343 downwards.
TAGTCTATATAATGTAGAAATTTCAAAATTTATAAAAGTTATACAGAGAAAGTAATGTAGGAATGATCAATATATAAATACAAGATCGCTAACAGTCTATTCAGATAATTTATCATTATTATGTGTTTTCAAAAGAGAGTACCTTTCTTTTAAAGTCTTGTTGAGATGGACCGCTAGCAAAGATTCTTCTATGTGGCTTATAGAATTGAGTTCGTTCTCTAGATCGATTTTGATTAAACTTTGTCGTTTTATATAATATGAGACGGAGAAATTAAAAATGTAATAAAAAACGGAGTAAGTGATTCCGTTTTCGAGATACAGTGAGGTCAAAATGACAATGTTCAAAGTCACTAGCACAAGCGTGCTCAATTTTTTATATTTTTTAAAATTCTTTTACACATCAGCGGCGACGTCGTTATCGCAGGTGGAGAGTGATCGTCGTAGATGTCTCCCAAAACAATTTCTAGCCCTTCAACTCAATTCTTGTTCAGAAAGAAAACAATCTGTGCCTAGTTAATTTCTAGGGCTTTTTATATGTTAAATGCTGATCCAAGTCTCTTCTTATCCCGATTTTTAACAGTCAAATAATTTCACACAAAAGACAATAACAAACTTTACTTGTCAGTAAACCATCCTTTTATTTTCATTTATATATATGCTTTATGGATACCAATATTGCGGTATCCTTCTTCAGTATAGATGGAAAGTTTATATCTAAAAATAATCTACACTTTAATTAAATTATTTAAAGAACCCTGGAACTATGCATAGTTAAGTTATTCTATATTCAATAAGTGATAGTTTCATAAAAGGAAATTAAGGATCAGCTACGTTATAACATGTGCTCAAGAAGAACGAAAATGTTATTTTTAAATTTTTATAAATTTAATAATAAGTAATTAAATCTTATATTAATTAAATAAAAATGCTATAAATTTGTATTGTACCTTATAGTTATTTTAAGAGTATACTTTTAAACCTACCTGATCCCTCAGTTCTTCCAGAAACAATATCACTAGGCTCTCCTTTTCCGACATTATTATAAGAAGTAATGAAAAATTGATAATTCGTTCCACACTTTAGACCAGTCAACAAATGACTAATCTGATCTCTACTCAGTTGAAGTTCTGTCCATTCATCACCGTCTTTCCTCCAGTTAATAATAAATCCTAAACAAATGTTTGAAATTTAAGAATAGAAATATTAATAACTTATATATTTATATATATATTTGTATATAAATTATACTACCAGATACTGGATTTTCATTGTCAAATATCGATTCCCATGTTAAAAGTATAGTGGAAGAAGTGACAGAATCTACTTTTAATGAAGGGGTTTGCGGAGGATCTAAATTATAAGTTAAAATTATAAGAAAGATAACCAATCATATAATGAAATTAATTTATATATTTATAAATTACCAAATTCTAGTGTTTGGACTATAACCTCATCGGAATGTGGTCCAGCTCCTCTATCGTTAAAAGCCTGGACTACAATCCTATATTTTGTAGCTCTTTTTAAGTTTCTAATCTCGCAACTCTTCTCGTATGATTCAACCTCTTCTACAGTTTTATATGTAAATGGAGTATCATCAGGAGCATTATATGCTTTATAACCGACATGATAGCCTTTAAGTAGACCATAATGAAGAATTGACACTGGAGCCTGAAAGATTTTTAAATATTTAAATGTATATTTTTGATATATATTACGATTCATTCACTTAAGCGTACCTGCCAAGTAACGTGCAACCTACTCGACCCTATAGGAGTTGCGTGTACTTTAACGGGTGATCCTCCAGGTGCTGTAAAGATGTAATTCGTCTTAAGAGGTTTGATTTAAGTGCTTCCATCTAGCGAGCAAAAGATAATTAACAATCACTAATAAATCTGAATTATTATCTGACCTTCTCCATCGGTAATAACTGTTAAAATTTCGCTAAATTGACTTCTTCCTAATCTATTTTCGGAAGATAAACGGAAGTTGTAACGAACTAAAGGGATTAGATGAGGGATATTTACTTTAGTCTGATCTCCATCGACATATATTTCCCTTTCAGCGTTACTCCAATCACCTACGAAAATATTTGAATATTGAAAATAAATTATTATTTATTAAAAAGACAAAGTAAAATATTATTTAATAGGAGTGATGTTTAAAATGCTCCTAATTTAGAATTGAAAAGTCAAACAATTACCCTCCAAAAATAGGATATATGAAATTTTAAATATCACATAAAAATTTTATGCATACAATATATAAATAAATACAAAGTTATTTACCAGTAGATTCTTTGTATTCAACTATATATCGAGTTATTGGATTATTTCCATTGTATGGTTTATTCCATTTCAAACTAATGCTCCTTCCGTGAATATCGTAAGCTTCTATATCTTTAGGAGGATCTGGTTTATCTGAAAATATACTTAAACATTTCCTTTACATTCTTATTAATAAATGCATTTTATATTCATTTTTATAGTAAAACTCCACACAAAACTAATTTCTTTCATCTTAAATGAATCTTTCAATAAAGTTTATTAAAATTCCAAATTAATTATTTAAATTTCAGCTTTTATTGTTTTAGAAATAATTAATTAATCTTTTAATTTAATTTTGTTATTTTTTCCAATTATTGTTCATTCAAAATTTATGAACTATACAACAATTATTCAGGTCTAAAGCGCCATAGTTCTTAATAAATTATTGAATTCTGCCATGTTAAAAGGATTAGTCCAACTTCTTAACGAGTGTTTCTAGTAGAAAAAAAATGAGGTTTCCATTATATTGAAGTGGACAGTGTAGAATCTAATCATCCAATTATCCGAATTGAGGCAATAAGCAGAGAAGAAAACCGGGCACAATGCCTTTTATTCTGTATAAAAGTTCTCGAATGATAGAAAACTTCTCGGCTTTCACTTCATTTTTACTCATATTTTCATAAGTTGATGCAGAATAAAATATTCAAATATTCATTCATAAAAGATAAAAATGTTTAAAACAAATAGATTTATCCTATTTATTTATTATAAAATTTTATCCGCCATATTTTTTATAACGCACCACTAAAGCAATAGCGTGGATTTTATGACTGACCATCATTGAAGATGGATTTTCTGAAATATTTCTTCGGCTCCCATATGAGCCATAAATCAGCCATTAAGCGTATTAGAAAAACTTCTCGAACAATAAAAATATAATATACTTTTTTACTCGCTCTTTCTTACGTACAATACCTCAAGAGTATCATAAGTATTTATTATCCATATTAGTACCACAATAGAATTAATGATTAATCTTTACGCATAAATTACTTTAGTGTTGAAGATTATTACTCAGATGTGTTGAGTTGTATTTATAGTTAAGAAAAACTTTCTTATCTGATTTGAAATCTATGCTAAGTGCCCGTTATTTACATAGGTTATAAATATTAAAAATATCGGATAAAGAGAAAAAATACTGAAGAATTATGTATAAGAAGTTTAATGTAAACAGAACATAAACTATTAAAGCCTACATATTTGGTGTAGTTAGTCGATGTTGTAAAAGATGCCTTAATTGCAATGTAATGAGTGCCATAGAATGTAATGTACGACCATTTACTGGGTTTATGTAGTACTTTGTTAAGGTCATTTTATTCCGACATAAATTAAATTTCCATTTTAATTAAATAACATGGTTTTATCATCGTATAATTTATTTAAATGCATATATTTGTTCTAAAAATATATACAGTAGAGCGTCGTTTATCCGAATCAATTCAGGACTGGGGTTGTTCGGATAACTTATTTTTCGGATAACCAATTATGTACGAAAAAATATATTAATTTATCCCGTGTTGAAATTTTTCTCCGTTGCGTGTCGCTTCGCGTTGAATTCTCGTCGATGTTAAGCCTAACGAAGACTATTGTATCGTTAAAAATTANAGAATACAAATTATACTATTTATACAAAAATGAACACTGCAACAACTTAACGAACCAGCTTTAAAATTATACACAAAGTGCGAACGATACTATTTATGCTATTATTTTATTAGCTTTTTAATTAATACAAGTCTGACATTATTAACCTCAAAAAAATTCAATTGTTATTGTTGTTCAAGGGTTTTTTCTCCTTTAATCAATGAAGAAAGTCTTTTTTCTTCACTGAACGAAGGAATAAAAAACAAGTCCCAAAAAGATACTGAGCAGATAGGGTAAATGAGAATAAAATTCAATAGATGTTTATTTAATTTTTATTAAAATTGCTTATATAAAAACATTAGTATAAGCTAAGACAAATATATGTAATAAGCTATATGATAATTTCATTTATCAAAGAAATGATTCGATATTATTGATATTTATTGAATCAAAAGTCTATTAACAATATGTCGAATTAATTTGAAACAAAAATAGATTGTGTCCTATAAATTTGTGGCAATAACATTTAACGAAATTATAACAATTAATAGTGATTAATGTCTTTATTAAATATTATGAATTATTTTTATACTGTATTTTTTATTGTTAAATCGTATTTATAAGATAACTGTCAGATTAGTTACATGGTAGCACAGAGTTATTTTGGGTAAATTACGACAGCAATATGGCTTCTAACACTATAAATAATAGTTTTTTTTTTATTTTTATGTACTATTATTTCAAGAAAAATTTATTTTTAAAAAATTGCGATTATAAGAAAAATTTATTGTTCAAATTTGAAAAGAAATTAAATATTAACATCTTTAAATAAAAAAATTAATTAGATAAATGTATTATTAATCCAGTTGTAAACAAACAACATTCTAGAAATAACGATTTTGTTTTTCTTAATTTTTCGTAACATAAAAAATTAATTTTTTTAAATTGTACTCGTACAGTACCGTACATTTATTATGCTTTGGAAAAAAATTAAATAATCTTTGTAACACTTTAAAGGTTTAAACTGATTCTCATAAATGTTAACTAGCGAAATGAATTAAAACAAATTACAAAAAATGGTTTAGATTTCTAATTAAACGATGGAATTTTTGTTAGTCTAATAGACAAAAAATAATGCATTAGTTAGTAAATGGCCTATTTTTACTTTCCCAGGAGCAAGAGAAAAAATTAGAAGAATTGAACTTGTTCTTATTTTTGTTAAGTAATTAAATTTGTTACGTATGTTAAATTTAAACGTCCAGTTTTCCAGTAAGTTAAACATCTTTTACATCGAATATATATTTATATATAACTACAGATAGTATCTACAGTTACATATAAATGATATTAATACAAACTTTATTACTTAACATTTTAAAAACTATTGTCAACAATAAAACACATTTATCTTACAGATAAATGTGTTTTATTGTTGCAGATAACGCAGCAGTTGCAGATAAAAATTCAATAATAAGTCAATTAAAAAATTATGAAAATTACACGATATAAGCCTATATATTTATATTTATCTTTCATTCCGTTGAAAGTGTTGTGAATAGTTTGACGTCAATGACAACTTATTTAATAGTTATTAAAATATAGACTAACATACAGTATAATGTATACAATATTATACGAGTTATAATCGTACTACAACGTTACATTAAATTATATTATCACTATAATTATTACGATTAGCAAGATGTTAGTATAGATCGAAGTCTTATTATATATGGTCTGCGAAATGCGAAGTAAGATTCTACGAACTGAACCAAGCATTGTAAAATAAGAAAAAAATTTAGAAATAATTTTACAAATAATTTCAGACTATATTCTGCGATTTCTTAAAGAACATCTTGAATTTCTATAATGACAAGTGAAAAAACAAATGAAAACGAGCAATTATTTTATTGTGAAATCGTCACAATGCCGGCCTGCAATTTTTAATCATATTTTCAATTTATTTAATTTAATATATGTGATCTCCACCTGAAATTAGTAGAGTCTTGCCTTTGTACACCATACCTTTCCTTCTAGCAATACAATCCTTTCTCCCTTTGAAAGAAAATTTTTGAATTGAAATAACGTGGCTCCCGGTTTGCAGGTTTGCACCGGAAGTCATGATTAACGAAATCGGAATTTGTTTGGACACGTGGTTCTCTAAAGATCCCGTGCGGACTATATATCTGGAAAATAACTATTACAGTATATGGAAATGAATCAGCGTAAATGCCTATTTTGTGCAATAACGTGTTGGTTAATGTTTTTAAGTAATTTAAACATGCACTACATTATCTTCAGAATTATTAACGAGTATATGTAAACAAATCGAAATCTTGTAGCAGCGTGGATTAGTTCATAATGTACGACAACGTCTGTCTACAACGTTTAGATTCCATATAGTTTATGATATTTTGCAAACACAAGATTCGTCCGGAAATACAACATTTCGATAATCCGGCACCTACTGGAGCGCGTCGGATTAACGAATTTATACTGTAAACGGATTTTTTAGTAGGAAAACTTGAGAACGTCGTTCAAAAGTTACAAATTTTATAAAATAAGGCATTCGCTCTTTAAGGCAAACGCAGAATTATGGTTTATGCAAATTCAGTTTGATTCTTAAAGTCAAAAAATGTTACACTAAAGAATACGACAAAAATATGCTTTCCATTCAAAATATTTCTTTAAACAAAATGTTGATTTACTTTAAGTAATTCCTCGTTTGTATGACCATAAAAGAGGAATCACTTTCATATTCAGTATTATTAATTTATTCATATCTACTTTTTCAATTGAATTTCGATTCATTAGTTTTTGTCAGCTAAAACATGCACAAAAATAGTTTAAAATATATATACGTTTATATTTTACTAAAACGCTCTCTCTTCTTTTCTTCTCTTATCTTTTTCTTAGGGCCTGTGGCCCTTGCCCTTTAGTTTTTTCTGATCGGCTAGCGTCTTCTGATTGGTCGAACTTAGTGATGCTTCGAGTAATTAGCTCATGGTTCAGCTGACGCTCTGTCTGTTGATTGGTTTAGCTATGCGATCTCTCGACTGTTTGGCTTGTGATCGACTTCGGGTTGTGAGCAGGGTATAAGAAAGAAAATAGAAAAATGAAAGAAACAAAACAGCAGCAAAACATTAAACCATTTAAATTGATTTTCCCCCACATATGCATTGAGCTTATATATATCAAATCAGAAACACGAAAACGATACTATATCATAAAATTTTTCGCCATNCATTAATGATACAATAGCTGAGAAGAATACAAATTTTTAATTGAGAGGGATACCAGATACTTAAATAGTTAAATTCAGCTTCTAGAATTTCACAGAAACTAAATAAATAATTGAAAATAAATATCTTTACTGAGATGAAAATATATAAAGTATTTAAAATATATTAGGAATAGTAGAAAGATATATTTAGAATCTAAAATCTTGGAGAGATCAGATCTAGAGGAAAGTAGTCATTTATCACAAGTATAACCATTTAAATTGATTTTCCCCCACATATGCATTGAGCTTATATATATCAAATCAGAAACACGAAAACGATACTATATCATAAAATTTTTCGCCATTAAAAAAGTATTTTCTTTACATTATGTAACTCCATAACTTTTAAAAATTGACTTTGTTTTTAAAGAAAATCTTTGCTTTCGACAAACTGCTTTGCTTAATTCGTGCAATTTCTTCAAACATTTTATATTCAAAATAAAATTCCTTTTTAAATAAAAACTTTCGGCTTTATTATGAACTTTTTATTACTCATTGCAATCCTCTCTCTTGATGTTCCTACAATTTTCAACTTTGAAATTTATGAATTTCTTTTAGCAATTGCTGAGGATATTTTTAAAATTGCTTTTAAAAGTTATTTCCAAGAGATTCTGTAATGAATAATTTAAATTTGTAAAATCTTTCTTTATAGTTGTATGATTAAGTTTAATATCGATTCCAATGACAGATAATTCAAAACATATGAAAAAATTTTCAATATTTTATATAAAATATTTTTAAAAGTCATAAACGAAAGTACAGTAAGTATTTCAATACATTAATCATCATACTAAATGAAGAAATGTAAATTAATTTTTCATTTCTGAGAAAACATTTGAGAAGTACTGTATGACATATAAAATCTATAAGGTAAATAAAAAAGATTTAAATTCTATCATTAATCCTAAATGTCAATAGATCTGAACTGATATAAAAGTAATTTTTTATTACAGAAAAGAAAGATTTAATTTAGAAATTTGAGAGATGTACTCAGAAAATAGGACAATTAACTTTAATGAGAGGAAGAAAAATAGTATAATTTTAAATATATTTTAATAAATCCAATACTATACAATTTAATTTACTAAAAAACTTTGACATTTGCGAAGTTTTTAAAACATTTTTTGTTGCTGAAAAATTTTAAATATCTTTTTTAAAAGTTAAATTTTTAAAGTAAGATTTTCTAAAAGAGATATAAATTTTTGTTGTAAAGAATTAGATCAAATAGGAAAGTGTATTTTTATATATCTATATATTTTCAAATTCACATAAATTAATTTAATCATTATCCTATAGTTTCTAAGCTATTCACTGTGATATTTTAATAAATTATTCAGAATTTATTATTATTTTTTAATAAACTATTTTAAATTAAGTTATAATATTTATGAAGTGTATGATGTAAACATAACTTCGTAAACTTGTATGTAAACATGAGATACTTTACGTTCGCTGAATAAATATATTTACTTTAAATAATTTATATTTTATATTCATGTATATCTATATGTATATTATATTCACATATTTAATTTTAATATAATTTAAATCGATTTTTCCATATTTTCAATCTAGGTTATGTCAGTTTAAGTATACAAATCGATAAATTTAAGTATAAAAACAGATTTTCTTCATATTTAAATCGTAATAATGAATTTATAATAATTAACATATAAATTGTGCGTTTCGGTTAAATCTAACGAAAACATTTCGATTTATGTCAATGTAAATAATTTAGAAATATTTAAGACTTTATGTTTAATAGAATTAAGCAGACAAGCAAAGAAAAATAATGATGAATAATTAGTGACAACAAATAAAATATTTAAGGACAATAATTGATTACAAATGTTAAAATTATAAATAATAAATTTAAATTAAGTTGAACATGTATGTATTTGGTGGTTTAAATAAGCTAAAAGTTTAGATATCTTTATTCATTATTTTAAAAATAAACAGAAAAATAATTAATATGAATATAAATATTTCAAGATTATTATAAACTTAACTTATTAAAATTGTATTAATTTAAATATGTATATGTAGCACGCAAAATTCACATAAAATAGATTCCACTCTCAAAATAATTATAGAATAAAATTAGTGAGGTAATTTCATTAAAAATTCCAACAATTCTCAGCATAAAATTTTCCTAAATAAACCTTTTCTATTATAAATAGATGATAATATATATTTAATATATAAATAAGTGGCTATTCATATCTTGAAATTCAGACATTTTCTTGTTTTTAATGCGAAATATTCAAATTAAAAACAGATCATTTTTAATTTACATTATTTTATATTTTACTTTAATTAAGTTAAATATTTAAAATTGAAATGTATAAAAAATATTTAAACTATTTATAATTAATAGGAAATTGCTGAAAACAAAATACTGAAATAACGAAAAAGATATTTTTATCACGAAATCAAATTTATTCTTATTTGCAATCATTAAACTTCATTAATGATACAATAGCTGAGAAGAATACAAATTTTTAATTGAGAGGGATACCAGATACTTAAATAGTTAAATTCAGCTTCTAGAATTTCACAGAAACTAAATAAATAATTGAAAATAAATATCTTTACTGAGATGAAAATATATAAAGTATTTAAAATATATTAGGAATAATAGAAAGATATATTTAGAATCTAAAATCTTGGCGAGATCAGATCTAGAGGAAAGTAGTCATTTATCACAAGTATATAAATGTTATCCATTGTAAATCTAAGCGATAAATATACAATATCATTATTTATGATTTTGTTTATCCGGATTTTAGTTTTCATTTTGACTTCAAAGGATGGACTGAAAAAATTGAGTAAAAATTCCAACAGGGAGAAAAAAAGGAGAAAAAAATTCATTCAAAATACTATTGAAGGAGTTCGAGCGTTCAAAACTAAATTGCTTTCTAAATTCTTCAAGTGCAATATTCACTTTTTGGATTCATACTCTTCAACGAATTTATTTTAAAAATGTTATATTTAGTTAGAAGTCAACGCGAAATTTTTTTGTATGTAATGATAGAACCTTCTAAAAATCTTATTTTCACAGTTAAAAAATGTATTTCCTAATATAAACTGATAAACACTATATATAGCGAAGAAAGTATTGAAATTCCGTAAAAGAGTAATTATTATCTTAAAATTTCTTCTTCCATAAAATGATGTGGTAAATTTACCGCTCTTTCTGAAGATTTCAATAACCACATAATGCATGCTTGTCCATATGCTATCGAAGCACGAAGAATAAATTTAAAATATTTATTTTAAACCATATCAATAATATATTCGTAAAATTTATTAATTAAATTATTATAATGTAAATTTTTACATGTAGTCTATATAATGTAGAAATTTCAAAATTTATAAAAGTTATACAGAGAAAGTAATGTAGGAATGATCAATATATAAATACAAGATCGCTAACAGTCTATTCAGATAATTTATCATTATTATGTGTTTTCAAAAGAGAGTACCTTTCTTTTAAAGTCTTGTTGAGATGGACCGCTAGCAAAGATTCTTCTATGTGGCTTATAGAATTGAGTTCGTTCTCTAGATCGATTTTGATTAAACTTTGTCGTTTTATATAATATGAGACGGAGAAATTAAAAATGTAATAAAAAACGGAGTAAGTGATTCCGTTTTCGAGATACAGTGAGGTCAAAATGACAATGTTCAAAGTCACTAGCACAAGCGTGCTCAATTTTTTATATTTTTTAAAATTCTTTTACACATCAGCGGCGACGTCGTTATCGCAGGTGGAGAGTGATCGTCGTAGATGTCTCCCAAAACAATTTCTAGCCCTTCAACTCAATTCTTGTTCAGAAAGAAAACAATCTGTGCCTAGTTAATTTCTAGGGCTTTTTATATGTTAAATGCTGATCCAAGTCTCTTCTTATCCCGATTTTTAACAGTCAAATAATTTCACACAAAAGACAATAACAAACTTTACTTGTCAGTAAACCATCCTTTTATTTTCATTTATATATATGCTTTATGGATACCAATATTGCGGTATCCTTCTTCAGTATAGATGGAAAGTTTATATCTAAAAATAATCTACACTTTAATTAAATTATTTAAAGAACCCTGGAACTATGCATAGTTAAGTTATTCTATATTCAATAAGTGATAGTTTCATAAAAGGAAATTAAGGATCAGCTACGTTATAACATGTGCTCAAGAAGAACGAAAATGTTATTTTTAAATTTTTATAAATTTAATAATAAGTAATTAAATCTTATATTAATTAAATAAAAATGCTATAAATTTGTATTGTACCTTATAGTTATTTTAAGAGTATACTTTTAAACCTACCTGATCCCTCAGTTCTTCCAGAAACAATATCACTAGGCTCTCCTTTTCCGACATTATTATAAGAAGTAATGAAAAATTGATAATTCGTTCCACACTTTAGACCAGTCAACAAATGACTAATCTGATCTCTACTCAGTTGAAGTTCTGTCCATTCATCACCGTCTTTCCTCCAGTTAATAATAAATCCTAAACAAATGTTTGAAATTTAAGAATAGAAATATTAATAACTTATATATTTATATATATATTTGTATATAAATTATACTACCAGATACTGGATTTTCATTGTCAAATATCGATTCCCATGTTAAAAGTATAGTGGAAGAAGTGACAGAATCTACTTTTAATGAAGGGGTTTGCGGAGGATCTAAATTATAAGTTAAAATTATAAGAAAGATAACCAATCATATAATGAAATTAATTTATATATTTATAAATTACCAAATTCTAGTGTTTGGACTATAACCTCATCGGAATGTGGTCCAGCTCCTCTATCGTTAAAAGCCTGGACTACAATCCTATATTTTGTAGCTCTTTTTAAGTTTCTAATCTCGCAACTCTTCTCGTATGATTCAACCTCTTCTACAGTTTTATATGTAAATGGAGTATCATCAGGAGCATTATATGCTTTATAACCGACATGATAGCCTTTAAGTAGACCATAATGAAGAATTGACACTGGAGCCTGAAAGATTTTTAAATATTTAAATGTATATTTTTGATATATATTACGATTCATTCACTTAAGCGTACCTGCCAAGTAACGTGCAACCTACTCGACCCTATAGGAGTTGCGTGTACTTTAACGGGTGATCCTCCAGGTGCTGTAAAGATGTAATTCGTCTTAAGAGGTTTGATTTAAGTGCTTCCATCTAGCGAGCAAAAGATAATTAACAATCACTAATAAATCTGAATTATTATCTGACCTTCTCCATCGGTAATAACTGTTAAAATTTCGCTAAATTGACTTCTTCCTAATCTATTTTCGGAAGATAAACGGAAGTTGTAACGAACTAAAGGGATTAGATGAGGGATATTTACTTTAGTCTGATCTCCATCGACATATATTTCCCTTTCAGCGTTACTCCAATCACCTACGAAAATATTTGAATATTGAAAATAAATTATTATTTATTAAAAAGACAAAGTAAAATATTATTTAATAGGAGTGATGTTTAAAATGCTCCTAATTTAGAATTGAAAAGTCAAACAATTACCCTCCAAAAATAGGATATATGAAATTTTAAATATCACATAAAAATTTTATGCATACAATATATAAATAAATACAAAGTTATTTACCAGTAGATTCTTTGTATTCAACTATATATCGAGTTATTGGATTATTTCCATTGTATGGTTTATTCCATTTCAAACTAATGCTCCTTCCGTGAATATCGTAAGCTTCTATATCTTTAGGAGGATCTGGTTTATCTGAAAATATACTTAAACATTTCCTTTACATTCTTATTAATAAATGCATTTTATATTCATTTTTATAGTAAAACTCCACACAAAACTAATTTCTTTCATCTTAAATGAATCTTTCAATAAAGTTTATTAAAATTCCAAATTAATTATTTAAATTTCAGCTTTTATTGTTTTAGAAATAATTAAATAACCTTTTAATTTAATTTTGTTATTTTTTCCAATTATTGTTCATTCAAAATTTATGAACTATACAACAATTATTCAGGTCTAAAGCGCCATAGTTCTTAATAAATTATTGAATTCTGCCATGTTAAAAGGATTAGTCCAACTTCTTAACGAGTGTTTCTAGTAGAAAAAAAATGAGGTTTCCATTATATTGAAGTGGACAGTGTAGAATCTAATCATCCAATTATCCGAATTGAGGCAATAAGCAGAGAAGAAAACCGGGCACAATGCCTTTTATTCTGTATAAAAGTTCTCGAATGATAGAAAACTTCTCGGCTTTCACTTCATTTTTACTCATATTTTCATAAGTTGATGCAGAATAAAATATTCAAATATTCATTCATAAAAGATAAAAATGTTTAAAACAAATAGATTTATCCTATTTATTTATTATAAAATTTTATCCGCCATATTTTTATAACGCACAACTAAAGCAATAGCGTGGATTTTATGACTGACCATCATTGAAGATGGATTTTCTGAAATATTTCTTCGGCTCCCATATGAGCCATAAATCAGCCATTAAGCGTATTAGAAAAACTTCTCGAACAATAAAAATATAATATACTTTTTTACTCGCTCTTTCTTACGTACAATACCTCAAGAGTATCATAAGTATTTATTATCCATATTAGTACCACAATAGAATTAATGATTAATCTTTACGCATAAATTACTTTAGTGTTGAAGATTATTACTCAGATGTGTTGAGGTGTATTTATAGTTACGAAAAACTTTCTTATCTGATTTGAAATCTATGCTAAGTGCCCGTTATTTACATAGGTTATAAATATTAAAAATATCGGATAAAGAGAAAAAATACTGAAGAATTATGTATAAGAAGTTTAATGTAAACAGAACATAAACTATTAAAGCCTACATATTTGGTGTAGTTAGTCGATGTTGTAAAAGATGCCTTAATTGCAATGTAATGAGTGCCATAGAATGTAATGTACGACCATTTACTGGGTTTATGTAGTACTTTGTTAAGGTCATTTTATTCCGACATAAATTAAATTTCCATTTTAATTAAATAACATGGTTTTATCATCGTATAATTTATTTAAATGCATATATTTGTTCTAAAAATATATATTATATATTTATAATAAAGTTATAAAGTTTAATGCATTATTTCTTAATTAAGATTTAGCTATTATAAATTGAATTTATAATAATCTAGTTAAGTTTTCATGATAATTAAAATCTATCTCTAATCAGAAATGCATCAAATGTAATCGATATAGTTGATTAGTAAAAGGAATTATCCTATATTTAAATGAGATTTAATGGTTTTTTAAGTATCCCGTAATTAAATTTAAAGTTTCTTAATAGTATAATTTGTTTTAATTCGATTTGATTTTCAAGAGATTTTACAGTACATGAATATTTGAGATTTTAATTATTTTGAATGATCTGAAAATTTTATTTTGTGCCTTTTTATTATGAAAATGAATGAGTTCTAATGAAATAAATATAACAACACTTTATTATTATTTGAATATGATTTAACGTTAATTGTTAGAAGATTATTCTCAAATTTACGAAATTGTAACGTAACGCTATAGCCCAAGTTTCTACTTGTGTGGAGCTAGAGATGAAAAATAAAATCAATTAAATTTTACAAATATATAAGCGAAATCTTTGTGAAAATAAAATTATACAACTCATATTTCATTTTAAAAGTTTAAAGAAATTAATTATAAATCCAAATTTTTAATTTAGTACAAAATTAGAATAATTAAGGAAAGTTAAAGAATGTAGTAGCTCTATCGAATTTCTCTGGTTTTTTTCTTTAACTTTTGTTATTTAACTTAATCCTTTTTATTTATTTTCATGATAATTAACGAGGATTAAATTTTAATGAGAAAATTCTTTCTTATAAGACGACACAAAAAAATTAACATATTTGCTAGTTGTGACGTTAATATTTTAAAACAATTTTTTAATTATAAAATCTTATTTTATTGTTATCAGTTACTCATTATATGTAAATCTTTTGATAAATTCGTGCCATTAAGCATAAATGAGTAGAGTTTAAGCACGAATGATTGAAAATGCGATCTCGTTAAGAATCGATTGATTGTAATTACGAGAAAAGTTAAACATTTGACGTTTATTTCAACAATTAATCTTTTATATATGACGGTTTTTATGACATTTTATATAGTAAAAAAGGCGTAGAAAAATTCTACAGCTTTCCTAAATTGATATTTTGTGAAGAAAGTGAGTTAGAACATCAAATGACCGAGCCAAAGTTGGCAATTTCGACTTAGTGTAAGGATTGTTAGTTTCTTCCTAAAACAGCTACTAGCAATTACCGGAAAGGCTAATGGTCTATAAAACCTTACCTAAGACGGTCAATTGGATGCTTGTCTCGTCTTGTCCATAAGGATTTGATGCCATACAAGTGTACAGAGCTGTATCCTGTCTCCTTGTCGAGATGAACCGAAGTTCCGATATTTGGCTCTCTTTAAGTAGTTGCTCTTGTAAGACAATACTAAAATAGATACAGAAATAATTTTTATATAAAATTAGGACAGTTATTCTTTGAGAAAAATATCCTATTAGTCTGTAAAAATTTGCGATTTTTCTACTAAAATTAACCTACACTTTAAAACATGTTATTAGCATAGTTGAATAGACGATATCGGACAAGATGATTGAAAGTGTAATCTTACTTAGAATCGATTGATAGTAATTACGAGATTCTTTACCTAGTTGCTACCATTTTAGTAAAGTAATTCATTAAGTATTAAAGATCTGATTTATTTTAACCTTCGTGTAGGTCAAACGTCCTACAAACCTATTTAAGATGTAAATTTAGAAAATTTACAACATGTAAACTTTATATTTATAAGAGAATTTATATAGCAATAAAATTTCTTATGTTACACTATATCCATATTTTTAAATAAAAAGCTTTGCAAATATACATAAACTACGTTTATCTTTCAAAACAAGACCTTTTTATACTGCTTTTTTCAAGATTAACAATGATTCAAGAGGAATTTGAATGTGAAGAGATTTTTCCATTCGTTACCTCACAGCAGTCACCATCTAAAAAAAAAATATATTTTTCTACTGAGATTTTTGAGGGTTAGAGTGTTAAAAACAAAAAAAGACGAGAAGAAAACAGCAAATTTTCGATAAAAATTTAATTATAGAAAGAAACTTCAATACTCAAAACGATCTTGCTTAATGTATTCATCTATAGTTAATCATTATTAAAAAAAAGTTTCCTAATGCTTCAGTTTTTTCACTAGCCTTAAAAATATGTGCTTATTTTTTATAATTCTAAAATCTATTAAAAAAAATCTAAATTTTTATAATATTAAAATCATTTATAAACACTTCGACATAAACAAACACACAGGCTACATACACACATATACAATGCAGAAGAAAATTCAAATCTTAGGAAAGAGTATCTTACTTTTCTGGAATATTATCAATAATTTTTTAATCTATAAAAATTTTATATGCATTTTTTTAATGGGAAAAAGTTTGCTTCATTCAAAAAGCGTAGATTCTGTTTTAAAAAGTGAATATGAAACGTGTTATAAATTATTTATTTTATTTTAAATGCGTTATCGTCTTTTCTATTCCCCCCAAGAGAATTTATTTCAGAAAAAAGAAAAATAAAGTTTCTAGATATTTAGTGGCAAATTATTTTTGCTATAAGGTAGAATGAATAAAAGGGCAACTAACCAAGCCCTGAAGAAAGAAAAATCAATCTTGATTATAAAAACATGAATGATATTCAAGATTTTTCTACAGGACTAATCTTTCTCTTGCAATGGCTTTTGAACAAAATGGTAATTAAACTAATTCTTCCTGGAAAAATCTAATTATCATTGCACATTTGCAAAAATTTTTCAACTTTGTTNTAAACGTTTCAGAAAATTGATCAAATTGAAAATAGTTCGTTTGATTTTCGGCAATTCTCTTCAGCGGTAGGTGTTATATAACAATTACTATGGTTATTGAAATATTGGATGTAAATGGGGTTTGCTTGCAAAACCTCCGCTGACGAAGTCGCGGGTAACAGCTAGTCTATAATAAAGTTATAAAGTTTAATGCATTATTCGTTAATTAAGATTTGGCTATTATAAATTTAATTTGTAATAATCTAGTTAAGTTTTCATGATAATTAAAATCTATCTTTAATCAGAAATGCATCAAATGTAATCGATATAGTTGATTAGTAAAAGGAATTATCCTATATTTAAATGAGATTTAATGGTTTTTTAAGTATCCCGTAATTAAATTTAAAGTTTCTTAATAGTATAATTTGTTTTAATTCGATTTGATTTTCAAGAGATTTTACAGTACATGAATATTTGAGATTTTAATTATTTTGAATGATCTGAAAATTTTATTTTGTGCCTTTTTATTATGAAAATGAATGAGTTCTAATGAAATAAATATAACAACACTTTATTATTATTTGAATATGATTTAACGTTAATTGTTAGAAGATTATTCTCAAATTTACGAAATTGTAACGTAACGCTATAGCCCAAGTTTCTACTTGTGTGGAGCTAGAGATGAAAAATAAAATCAATTAAATTTTACAAATATATAAGCGAAATCTTTGTGAAAATAAAATTATACAACTCATATTTCATTTTAAAAGTTTAAAGAAATTAATTATAAATCCTAATGTTTACTTTAGTACAAAGTTAGAATAATTAAGGAAAGTTAAAGAATGTAGTAGCTCTATCGAATTTCTCTGGTTTTTTTCTTTAACTTTTGTTATTTAACTTAATCCTTTTTATTTATTTTCATGATAATTAACGAGGATTAAATTTTAATGAGAAAATTCTTTCTTATAAGACGACACAAAAAAATTAACATATTTGCTAGTTGTGACGTTAATATTTTAAAACAATTTTTTAATTATAAAATCTTATTTTATTGTTATCAGTTACTCATTATATGTAAATCTTTTGATAAATTCGTGCCATTAAGCATAAATGAGTAGAGTTTAAGCACGAATGATTGAAAATGCGATCTCGTTAAGAATCGATTGATTGTAATTACGAGAAAAGTTAAACATTTGACGTTTATTTCAACAATTAATCTTTTATATATGACGGTTTTTACGACATTTTATATAGTAAAAAAGGCGTAGAAAAATTCTACAGCTTTCCTAAATTGATATTTTGTGAAGAAAGTGAGTTAGAACATCAAATGACCGAGCCAAAGTTGGCAATTTCGACTTAGTGTAAGGATTGTTAGTTTCTTCCTAAAACAGCTACTAGCAATTACCGGAAAGGCTAATGGTCTATAAAACCTTACCTAAGACGGTCAATTGGATGCTTGTCTCGTCTTGTCCATAAGGATTTGATGCCATACAAGTGTACAGAGCTGTATCCTGTCTCCTTGTCGAGATGAACCGAAGTTCCGATATTTGGCTCTCTTTAAGTAGTTGCTCTTGTAAGACAATACTAAAATAGATACAGAAATAATTTTTATATAAAATTAGGACAGTTATTCTTTGAGAAAAATATCCTATTAGTCTGTAAAAATTTGCGATTTTTCTACTAAAATTAACCTACACTTTAAAACATGTTATTAGCATAGTTGAATAGACGATATCGGACAAGATGATTGAAAGTGTAATCTTACTTAGAATCGATTGATAGTAATTACGAGATTCTTTACCTAGTTGCTACCATTTTAGTAAAGTAATTCATTAAGTATTAAAGATCTGATTTATTTTAACCTTCGTGTAGGTCAAACGTCCTACAAACCTATTTAAGATGTAAATTTAGAAAATTTACAACATGTAAACTTTATATTTATAAGAGAATTTATATAGCAATAAAATTTCTTATGTTACACTATATCCATATTTTTAAATAAAAAGCTTTGCAAATATACATAAACTACGTTTATCTTTCAAAACAAGACCTTTTTATACTGCTTTTTTCAAGATTAACAATGATTCAAGAGGAATTTGAATGTGAAGAGATTTTTCCATTCGTTACCTCACAGCAGTCACCATCTAAAAAAAAAATATATTTTTCTACTGAGATTTTTGAGGGTTAGAGTGTTAAAAACAAAAAAAGACGAGAAGAAAACAGCAAATTTTCGATAAAAATTTAATTATAGAAAGAAACTTCAATACTCAAAACGATCTTGCTTAATGTATTCATCTATAGTTAATCATTATTAAAAAAAAGTTTCCTAATGCTTCAGTTTTTTCACTAGCCTTAAAAATATGTGCTTATTTTTTATAATTCTAAAATCTATTAAAAAAAATCTAAATTTTTATAATATTAAAATCATTTATAAACACTTCGACATAAACAAACACACAGGCTACATACACACATATACAATGCAGAAGAAAATTCAAATCTTAGGAAAGAGTATCTTACTTTTCTGGAATATTATCAATAATTTTTTAATCTATAAAAATTTTATATGCATTTTTTTAATGGGAAAAAGTTTGCTTCATTCAAAAAGCGTAGATTCTGTTTTAAAAAGTGAATATGAAACGTGTTATAAATTATTTATTTTATTTTAAATGCGTTATCGTCTTTTCTATTCCCCCCAAGAGAATTTATTTCAGAAAAAAGAAAAATAAAGTTTCTAGATATTTAGTGGCAAATTATTTTTGCTATAAGGTAGAATGAATAAAAGGGCAACTAACCAAGCCCTGAAGAAAGAAAAATCAATCTTGATTATAAAAACATGAATGATATTCAAGATTTTTCTACAGGACTAATCTTTCTCTTGCAATGGCTTTTGAACAAAATGGTAATTAAACTAATTCTTCCTGGAAAAATCTAATTATCATTGCACATTTGCAAAAATTTTTCAACTTTGTTTCTCTTTTGTATATAAATCATCATACTGATCCGAAATTTAAAATAATAATAAAAAAGAAATTACAGAAAGTTAAATAATCTTTAACGTAATTTTAAATATATTAATTAAAAATAACGGTATTTTGTAATAAATTTTAAAAATTCTTCTAATTACGTAATTTTTTCGGGATTTGTTTATTTTTATTAATTAAAGTGAGGTAGAAGCATTACGTATTTTCTTATAGATTTTTTCAAAAGTTAATAAAGTTATTAATAGGCTCGTATTAATTAACTGCATTCTGTAATTTTTTACTTTTCCGCTTTAATTGCTATTTCTTTTTTTAACTTATTTATTATAATTATTATTACTTGTTTTTAATCTTTTCTCATATTTTTATATGCAAAATAAACTGTATTAATAAATAACAATAATTTGAAATTTATTTACTTTTATTAAATTTTTCTAATTATTTTTGTTTGTATATTCGAACAATTAACTACATAAATTATAAAGTATTTTTATTCAATTTCTTAGAACTAATTTCTTTTCTTAACTATTGGTTAAACAGCAATTGCAATTTTAATTTCAAATTAATTAAATCAGTTGATTTAAATGTTTAAATAAAAATAATAGAAAAACATTTAAGTTAAGTGAATTTAATCTTGATATAAATTTAAAATTTTTTTGTTTATTTTGTTGAATTTTTTTCAATGAATGATAATTTATAAAGTAAACAGCATTTGATTGATGTAGTTTCTTCTGTTAAGCCGCTCAACATATATAAAAAAAGGGTACATGTGCTAGATGTAAGTAGCTTCCAGACGAAAACACTTAACTTATATAAAAAGTAAAGCACTGTTGACAAGAAATTGTTGGAAAAAAGTATTTAAAAAAGCTAAACCTACGGATAGTTTGACCTTCAACAAAACTTAGGTCAACGGTAACCTGGAATGTAATATTAATAGATAATTTCATTTAAAAAATATAATTAAATTTCAAGATTTTCTGCTTTATTTATTTTTATTAAATATAAAATATTTTATTAAATTATTGTTACAGCGCTAGCTAATCAACAGCACAAAGAAGATAAAAATTAATTTTGGAAAAAGAACTAAATCAGATATCAGAAGTAAATTATCGGCTTTTGTTTACGAAATACATTAGAATTTTTATCTATAGATAATATTTTAAACGTATTCATACCTAGGAGTCGATGAATCGATTAGTTGTCTATCTTTCATCCATACAAACGACACGGGTCTTTCACCAAATGCTTCACATTTTAATTCTGTAGATTGTCCTTTCTGTATTACGGATGCTTGAAATTTCTGCTTGAAATAAGCGGGAACTGAAAATATAATTTGTTTATTCCTTTATACATGCATAAATATCTGCATTTTTTTTCTTTTTAAAGGAAAAAGAAAATTCGATGCACATTTAAAAGTTAATCTAATATTGGATAATCTGGCTCATTTCCACATAATTCATTGGTAGTAAGTTCGATCGTCTCGTCGACTGTAGATAGACTTAGGAAACATATTAGGAAATAAGAAAAATGATTAATCAATAAAATTAATGATTAATGATCTCTTTGAACAGTAAAGTTCTAACAGAATCTCTTTCGTAAATGGCTCCCAGGCATAAATTTAACATCAAGAGAAGTACAGTTACTGCATCTGACGGAGAAATTAGTCGATAGTTTTAAAAAGAAAAAAAAATGTTTTACCGATAACCGATGAACAGCAAACTAACTAATAGTTATAAAATTCTATTTATTGACATTTTAAATCCCTTATAAATACTCTTAACGGTACTTAAAAATAGTGGATTACTTAAAAATTTATAATATATTTAAATAAATATTTTAAATATATATATAATAGGAATTTACCATTAACAGTAAGTTTTACGACTGTACTGAGTGCAGATCCTACACCGTTACTCGCTTCACACATGTATCTTCCATCATCTTCTTGTTCAATTTCTCGAAAATATAGTGATCCATTGACCAATGATTGAACTCTTGAACCACTGATTACAGTCCGGTACTCGATTGATGACGATTCTTTTGAAAAATAAAGTAAGTCCAACATGGTTATTTTCAACTTCGATCTTTTTGTAATGTGTAACATTTACACTATATCGTATGTTTAATTCTCCAACCCATTATCATTTCTTTATAAAAAATGAATAAAGACATGTATCAGAAAAGGGTATCTGTTTAAGAAATGTATCATTATATCTTTTAAAATAAAGATAATTAAAATTAAATTATTAAATTTAATAAATGCAAATCAATTATTATCTAAACATCTCATTAAATTTTACCACACCCTATAAAGCTTGTTTATCGTACAGATGCCAAAGAGATAAGTTAATGATTGCAAAACTATATATCAAAGTTTCTCTATCATATAGAGATAAAAGCATAACTAATGCCTCATGTTTTATTCCTGAATATCGTTCAGCTTAATTTCTGTTTATTTTTTCCCAAAACTTCTGCTGATATGTTTCTGCAGTTGTTGACGGGCTATGACGGATGCCCTCTTTATCTATGTCCCCTAGGGCTTAGCTTTCTTTCTTATCCTCTTCCTTATTCACATCAATGACCTACTTACATGAACTTCATCCTTAACTTCACTTATGTCACTCTTTCTTGCTTCTCCAAGTCTGATTTTTCTCCAAAAATCCTTGATGCCTATTTACTCTCTCAAAATCAATAGAAAGTATCACTTGAAAGGTAAATCGTTTTCGAAATGTATACAAGTTCGATTTCAACAGAAAAATCTGTTTGAGTTTTTTAAATATTTTTTGTTTTATAATACTCTTAAATAATCCACTACTGAAAGACGTTTGTAACTATTAAATAGATTCGTTTTATTTCGCTGTATTAAACTGAATTAGACTTAATATAAACAAATTAGACTACTTTAAACTGTATTAATTAATGCATTATTCGATCGAAATAATATATAAAGCATCTATAATTATAATAAATTCGATGCAGGAATTTACACGCGATGTTTTCTAAATGAATAATCCTTCGTTCTGCTATATATGAATTACTGTCGAAAATGATAGATTTTCATCATCTATAATAACTTTTATCAAAGAATCAGTTTGATATAACTTATCATAAAATGAGCCTTAACGTAATTTATAGAAGGACTATGATTGAACACAATATTAAATGATAACATGACGAATTTTAGAATCTTCGAAAGCTGCTTAAGCGAACTATCTGACTTAACATGATGTTAGATTTCACTACAGATAAGAATTTACATCCGGATTATATAATACCCAATTATAAAATCTGTAAAAATTGATCGTTTTCTATTATCTGCATTAAATGAGTAGCAAAGTGTGGGAAAAAATGCTAAATATACGCCTATATTATATTTTTATATATTTTTTACTTATTAATTATAGATTTATACAAATTATTTTTCTAGAAAATCGATAGAATTCAAATTTATCATGAAAAATTATTTAAAATTTATCATATTTAGAAAACAATTTAATGTTTATTTTTATAGAAATTTAATTGTAAAAATTAAATTTTGCATTTATAACCGGTAAATTTTATAGAATTCTTTTTATAAATAAAATCTAACAGTTTTGTTAAGAAAGTTTCAGAAGAGAAATTTGAGGAACTTTCAAACCGGCTGGAAAAATAGCCTAAAAATAAAAAAATAGAAAAGCCAAAATATGATTAAACTACGCCAATAAAAAAAGTGCAGGGACTGGAAACGAATTCATCTTTCAGTTAAATAGCACATTGATTGATAGGAAAGTCACGAATATAAAAATAATTCTTTCCACTTAGGTTACTGATGGAAAACCAAGGGGACCAGGAAACAATTTTTACTCTGCCATTGCTTACGTAGAAAAAATATTTAGTTTTTTTTCTTCCTTTGATCTTTCAGATTGCATTCTTATATAAGTTGTAAAGTTCAATCATATTTTGAATCATCCTATCAATGGATTGAAGCAAAATAGATTCTATCATCTTCATAAGATTTGTAACATATTATTCAACTCTATGCTGTAGAATGAATAAATAGTTAAAAATTTATATTTTATAAAAACAAAAATTAATATACTACATTTTTAAAAGAAATTTATTTACTTTAAAATTAAAAATTAAATCACACGATAATTTCGTGTTTTTTTTCATTAATAACAGGAAAAAATAAATAGCCTAAATTAGAGAATATCTGTTTATTATTATTATTATTATTGTTTTGTTCAGATAAAAATTCAAACATAATCACAGCTTATTTTACATATAATTTAGCCTTAGGCTAAACCTGCTAACAATCATAACAGTTAAATATAAAAATTAATTATTGTATGTAATACAATATTTTATTAGATTAATACTTTTTAAATAAAATAATGTATATACTGTACAGTACATTGTAATAATGAAAAATTATGAATACTTCTCAATTTAAAAAAATAGATCTGATATTAAAAAACAGAAAAAGAGAAATTATATTTAAATACCCTTAGGAATTTTCAACATACTTTTTACTTATTTAAATTTCATTAAAAATTTACATGATAAAGTGCAATAATCAAAGCAAAGACAAATTACTTTTAATCCTAGTAATTCCCCAAAGTTCCCAATTCACATTATATTTAAATTTTTTTAATTGCAATGAAAAATTCTTAAGATAAACAAGAAAAAATAATTTACATTAGAATTCCTAAATCTTAATTAAGAAAATAATCTTAATTATAAAGTAATTAATATATTTCATTGAAAACAAATTTATAATTTTTCTTGAATGTTTTCTTATATATTTTAAATCAAAAAATCAATTCTAATAATAATAATAAACAACATGCTATTCTTTTTCTTTAAAATTTAAGAGTGAGTTAAGTTCATTTTCAGGCATACTTTTAATTCAATGTACACAAGCACACTTCTATAATTACTCATGTTTTTTTAAGATGTGAATTTGGTTTCATAATTTAACTTTTCTGTAAACTAAAACTTAATTAAGATATAAAAAAATATTTAATAAAGACTTTTATAAACTAATTTTAGTTAGGAGTAGAAGAGGATGAGTGTTATCTCCCTTTTAAAGATATGCATATCCTATAATTAATCACCATTAGCTGCAGTATGATCTTTACGTATCGCCTTTCGTTAGTATAACTCATTTCCATAAAATTATTTAATTAATCAGTTAAATATTTTAGAATAGACGCAATGTTTTAATAATATATCTTCTCGTACTTCAAATTAATCAAGATGTATCATGTCTTCTCATACATTTCTAGGTTCATTAAATAGACTTATTAACTGAAGTATATTATATAATAATAAAATACTAGAGAAATATTATTAGTGAGTATTAAATTTAGCAATAATATTACATAAAAAAATAGATAAATAATTAAATAATTAAAATTAAATATATAAAATTGCACAAAATTAATGACCCNTGCACATGATATTATGACAAAATAAAACTTTAATTTCAAATTAAAAATGAATACTAAAAATATTTATATAATTTATTTTTGTATTAAGACATTTTAATGGTTTATAAATTTATAAAATGTATTTATTTTCAGTAAATATAATTTATAAAAAGTATAAAAAATAAAAAAATTAAGTATATTTTTAATAACACAGTTACGTATAAGGCCCTAAGTAAACAAAGAGCGTAAATGTATTTTTTTCTATTAATAAAATATTCTTTAAAATATCCATTTAATCGATATTTTAAAGAATATTATGAATAGTTTTATCTATAGTCTAATATTAAATTTAGCAAAAATAATTATTTACTTTTTAAAAAATTCTGTCATTCTTATAGACTTAATATCATTAATGTATTATAAAATATTATTTACTTTTTTTTTATGTAAACGAAGTTAAGTGCTTGAAAAGATGTCCTTATTTTAAAGTAAACTCAGCTAAAAGTCTTCAAAGATTACTTTTATTCTTATGTAGACTCTGTTAAGTATTTTAGAAAAGATCTTTAAATACGTTAATGATACAATTTCGTTTAATGTTAAAACTGAATAGAAAGATTTTTTTCAAATTTCTTTATTAAGAATTTTCTGAATGTATTGTATGTTGTAAATAGGTAGGAATAATTAACATTTAATTTAGTAGCATCTTCAGTTTTTAGGGAATAGATAATACTACATTATTTAATAAGTTTAATATTTGTACTACATGTAAACTAATTACCACAGAAACTGTTTTTTTATATAAATTCTATTAATTATATTGAAAATATCTTCACTTTTATACAATATAATTAAATTTTTTTAAAGCTGTTTAACTGAATTATAACACGAGTTATTTTAATTATTCAGAAAATTATAAATAATTACATCATTATAAAAACAAAATACTTCATATTTATTTCTTTTTCCATTAAAGATATTTATCTATAATACTTATATTTTTAATTTTCATTGCAATTTATAATTTAAGCTGTAATTATCTAAATACGTCTACTTATTAACATATCCAATTTTATATAAAAAAACAGCGTAAACGATAATCGTTTATTTAAAATCCTTATAAAACATTAAACTATTATTTACTTTTAACGTAAACTGCTTTAAGTATTTCAGAAAATAGCTTTACTTTTACGTAAACCTACTTAAGTCTTCAAAAAAATACTTTTAAGCATTTATAAAAGTAGAGAGATACTTTAATGATGCGGTTTCATACTAAGCCAAAAGTAAACAAAATATTTTTTATCTTTCGATTTTTCTTTTTCTTCATCCAAAGAAAGAGAACTTTTTTCTTTTATAGCGTAAATTTTGATCTAATATTACACTTGAATATATCAAAAGGACATAATTATCTGTAATAAAAAAAATATAAAATGATATTGACAATTATTATCGTGAAACAACGATGGGTGTTAGTTTTGTATTAATTAATATAAAAGTAGTTATTTTAATTTAAAAAATAATAATTATAAACTGTATCTAATATGACATTCTTCCTGTTTTACGTAAGCACCCTCCACTCGTCGTGTCATTATTAAATCCGATGATACTTACAAATGCTGTACACCCCTGGAGGGATGAGCGTACCACAAAATACACTTTTGATGGGTACAAGAATCATATGAGATATTTTTTGTTTGATTTAACGTTTTAAAATCTTCTTAATTGTGAAATAAGTCTTTATTTTTAATAAAATACTAATAAAATGTGTTAATATTTAAATGTATAATGATGTACTGTACTTTTCTGATGTAAATTCCTAACCTAGAGCTAAATGTTTTTATATTAATGAATGTGCACAGATGATTTTCTTTTCTTTCTTAATTGCTTAGTTGTAGTTAAATGTAGACTAAAATACACCTGTGGATAGAACAACCATACCCCTTAAATAAAAGAATTTAACGAATTTTTTATGAGGATGAGAGAACGAATTTTAAAAATTCAAGGGATGCGAATAGCGAAAAAGGTTAAAATCCATTATTTTAATCGAAATCAATCTACAGTTTTCGACTTTAAATTTATTCTAAAACTCAATAAACATTTATTTTTTTAGAACTATTGAAGTTTTAGACAAAACCTGTCTTTCAATATTGTCATTTCTCTATTATATGGATATATTTTAAGTCTGAATATTTGTAAATTCTAATGTTCGATCATTCCAAAGATATTCCTGATAAAACCCATTTATAACAAAGTTTCCACATCATAACTGTCTTTATAAATTAATTTTCTTATAAATAGTAACTACATTGATTTACAGATATTATAAGCAAAAATTAACAAATATATTAAGAACAAATAATTCCAATTCGTGAGAAATTAAGGTCAGAATTTTACAAAATATATAGAATTTCAGTTTAACGTGACATTTAATTTTTATGAAATTTTCAGTGAATTTTTCATATTTCTCATGTTAATTCAAGGAGAAAGTATGAAACGATTATATTAATATATATTTTATACATTTTCATATCCCGAAAGAAACCAAAATATAAAAAATACATAGAAGCTTTTTTCTATAAATAACATTTGAAGAAATCGTCAAAAATAATTGCATGTTGCTAAAAAATTGAATTAATTAATACTTAATACAACAATACAATTATTCATTTCTTATGAATTAGATGATATTCTTCCATTTAATTATCTAAAACATATTGCGATACATAATTTATTTTCAAGAAATAAATACTTTACTTACGATAATATCTACTAAGAAGTTAATGCAATTCGTTAATAATAACAATAATGAAAAAAAATCCGAAAAAATTAATTGGATTACTTAAACTATCTTCGATTTTGTCTCTAATACAAATTTTCATTATGGTAGTAGATATGCTTTCATGTTCGGAAAAGTGAATGACCATTAAGATAAACAAAAAATAAAAAATAAATAAAAAAGACAGAGACATTAATTTTGATTAACTGCAAAACTGAGCTATTACTAAAGAATTAAAGCGATTAATAAATGTGGATCTATAAATAAAGAGGAAAAGAGAAAAGAAAAAAAAATGTTAAATTTCGAGAAACGTAATGTAAAAATTCGCATTAATAAATCAAAATTTACTTTTAAATAAGTGCTTTAATTACAAAGATGTCTTGCATTATAAATTTTGACGATGATAATTCCCAACATCACGTGATTGATGACACAGAATTGCAAATATGCTGAATGCCATTCTACATAGTAAATTAATCATAGGATTAAGTATCATTCAACAATTTTCCAAAATTTATTCCGGATTTTTGTTTTAATATTTTTTAAATTGTACGTAACTGCTAGACGATGAATCATTTAAGCTTGCGTTTCAAAATATTTTATAATAATAATTAGCTTTTATAAACGTGTAAGCAAAGCAGAGTCGCAAGAGAGATGTATAAATCATTACATGAACTATTTAAATTAGATATCAAATAAAGTACTATCGTTATGTATAATAATTAAACAATTGAGCTTGTTTATAATTTATGTAAATATATTAAAGCTGTGTAATTAGTTAAATAACGTTACCTTCTGCCCTTTTCCAAACAACTCGAGGTTCTGGTCTTCCTATAGCCATGCAGTCTAAGAGAAGAGAATGTCCAACTACTGCTGATTTATCAATTGGTTCAATTTTCCACTTGGGTGCAGCTAAATAAAGAATTTTTCTTTCTCTTAATTAAGAAAATTCATTATTTATAAAGAAAGAAGTGTATATATATTTTAACGAAAAAATATAATATCACTAACCACTAACTGATAATGGCACGGTAAAATTTACTGTTGCAGCATCATTGGATGCCACACATGTGTAAGTGCCACTATGTTCTTGTGTCAGGGATTTGAACACTAATGTTGACACAAAGTCGTCTATTAGTTCTAACGATATCCTTACATCGGTAGATATTGGCAGGCCATCTTTCAACCATAAAATACTAATAGGTGGATCTCCTACAGGCACACTACAAGATACACTTGCTCTCATTCCTTCTTCTGCATTTTCTGGAAAGCTGAATGGAGTAATTTTAGGTGGAACTAGAAATAAATAAACAGAAAAGAAAAGAAAAATAAATAAATAGGAAAAAATCAATAGGACATAAACAACAGGTTTTGTTTAAAATATATTTTTTACAATTCGCATTTCGAGTACGGAATTTAAATTTTATTTTAAGATGGTCAATTTATCTGAATAAATTACATTTACACATGAAAAATTCATATTATTTTTTTCTGGTTTCCGTATGGAGAGGAGCATTAAAAAAATGTAAGTTTCTTGCATAATAATCTCATTATTAGTCAGAAACTATTCGGATACCGTATCATAAATTTAAATCAATATTATCGTTTTTTATGCATTACGAGGATGATATAAGTTGCATTTTAATCAAAATCATTGATTCAAATCTAAAATTATTGCACTCGAAGGAATAAATAAGTGAAGAGTGGAAACACTTTCACATTTAATTTATCCGAGCTATTTCTAGTCTCCAACTGAGAATCACAAATCATGTTGTTCGACTCCAATAGGAGGTTAGTCAAGTATAACAGGGAATACTTAAATATGGAACAACGTTTAAAATATACTATTAAGTCAATAATAATGCTAAATTAACGATGTTTATTTAGCATTATTATTATATTATCTATATTAAATTGATTATAAATCTAATTGCACTTGTAAATCTAAATTTACATCGTAAGATAATATTTTTCCTTCTAGAAGTGATACTTTAAATTATTAAATCAACAGAAAGTGAAATTTAATACATTATTGTTACAAATTTTGACAAGGTTTTTATTGATTTACAGTTATTTGTAAATAAAAAAAATTAGTTTGTCTCTCTGTTAGATATTATATAATTTTGATTTAAGTGA
>NW_019386417.1:50249-52755 GCF_000671375.1 Centruroides sculpturatus | reverse complement strand
TCTGATGTCTCCAGCCAATTTTGAAAAATTGCGTGATACATTTTGTTTGAATGGCTTCCATTGCTCACACAATTCATCTGTGCGCCATGAACCTTCGCAAAATACACCATTAGGATCTAAATAATCTCTGTATCCTTCTGGGCAATATGCTGCTTCATCTAGAAGACATTAATACTATAAATATATAACAAAAATAATTATTGTAACAAATGTTGGACAACCACTTCGTTAATAATTTAAGTACTTTTATACCTGATGAATTATTCTCAGTGATCATATAATTGTGTAACACAACAGCTGCCTTTATTATTTTATCTGTATTATTTGGTGCTAAAGCAATGGGTCTTCGAAAAATTCTCCATCGATTGGCAAGTATACCAAAGGCACATTCAATACAACGCCTACAAATACATTAATTAATAGTTATAATTCTAGATACAAATAATGTAAAGAAAATATAAATATACCTTGCTCGACTTAAGCGATAATTAAACACACTCTGCAAAGGGGACAGTTGTCTACCAGGATATGGTCTCATAAAATCTGGGCGGAGTTGAAATGCTTCATCTCCTATCAACACATGTGGTGCTACAGTATTTGAATTGGGCAGAATACTTGAACTTGGTATCCCCAATGTTCCATTTTTCAAATTTTTGCCTAGTGCTGATGCTTTCAGAACTCCTCCATCAGAAAATGAGCCATATGCACCAACATCAACAGCTAAGAATTTGCAATGTGCATCAGCAATACCTAACAATACAATGGAGTTAGTTCCCTGGAAGAAATTTAATCAAATTAAAATTCTTGAATTTTATATATCTATTTCAAATTTCTTGACATAGTTAAGCATTACTAATTTTATCATGCTTTTAAAATAGTATATAGGTTAATAGAACACAATTCCTTGATTGAAATTATTAAGATTATCCATCAGAAACTGTTTTTCTAAAATCATAAATAAGTGATATAAAATGCATTATGTTTACTCTATAATAAAAATATATTCATTATGAGAAACTGATGTTTTAAAATAAGATGAAATGATTAGAAAAGCAATGCAATCATTTATATGAAGAAGTTATTCATTCATTTTGAAAATCACCTTATAATTGTAAAATTGAGAGCCACTATTTGCAGGCTGCTGAATGTTGACATGCTTGCCATCAACTGCTCCACAGCAATTTGGGAATTGCCATAATCTTTCAAATTCTATGGCAGACTTCCTCCATATCTGTTCAGTAGGTTCCTGCAAGGAATGCACAGTACAACAGATATATTTCAGAATAAACTAATGTAATATATATATATATTAGAATAAAATGCAGTACAAAAGTATAGAATCATCACAATACTTAATTACAATTATGTATGAAATTTTACATAGCATTGTAGTGTATATTTTCTATTTTATATACCAGACATACATGAATACTCACCGGAATGTATTTTTCTTTAAGTGTGTCCCAAATAACTTGGCAAGTCTCTGGTATTATTTTTTGGATTGTGGAGAATCCTACATAAAATGCATAGGCTAAAGATTTGTAGGAGTCTCCAGTTGCCAAAAATCTAAAAAAGCATTTAATTAGTTGATAAACTATCAAATTCTAAATTTTTATCTGAACTATTATATTCAAATTTTACCTTAATGTAATAGCTAAACATTCACCAGGAGAAATAGGCTCATTATTGCTGTATTTTTGTAATTGATCAGCTATCAGCGTTAATAATTTATCAAATAGTGACGGAGCCATTCTTANATCAAATTCTAAATTTTTATCTGAACTATTATATTCGAATTTTACCTTAATGTAATAGCTAAACGTTCACCAGGAGAAATAGGCTCATTATTGCTGTATTTTTGTAATTGATCAGCTATCAGCGTTAATAATTTATCAAATAGTGACGGAGCCATTCTTAAATAATTTCTAAAAAATGAGGAATGATTATTCCTCATATCTTTCATCTATATATAAAAAAAATTTTGTTTTAATATTTTTCAACTATAGACAAACATGATGTTATACAAATTCTGTTTTCTTACCAAATTATGATAATGTCCTTTAGCCTTTCGCTGTTTCCAGAGGGGATGGACACCGTATCTTCTTTTTATTTTTACTTCTTCATGAAGTAATCCTAGTAATAGCAACTTTTTCTTCGCTAGTAATATGCGTCGATGTCGAACCATTTTCTTTTATTCGTCAGGGAACACAAGAACACGTGACTCGTCAACTTCACGCCACTTTCTCTCGTTCGTTCGCGTCTGTGTGATCGTATAAACGAGAGCGAGAAACATAAAGAGCGAGAAACGTCATCACCTCTTCTCGCCACATATTCTCGCTCGCTCGGAGAATTCGCTCGCTCGCGTCTGCATAGTCGCACCCTAATTCTTACTCGTTTGAGAATTGGGCATACTCGGTTGACTCATCAATACCTTTTGAAGGGTGAAGACCAGCCAGTATGTAAGTATTGTAACTGCGTTATAAGTGTAAAACACATACTTTGCAAC